>NW_010245711.1:0-5267 GCF_000690775.1 Eurypyga helias
TGCCTCACCACCTCCTCCGTGAAGATTTTTTCCTTATATCCAATATAAACCTCCCCACTTTCAATATAAACCCATTACCCCTTGTCCTGTCACTACATGCCCTTGTAAAAAGTCCCCCTCCCAGCTTTCTTGTAGGCCCTTTAAGGTACTGGAAGGCTGCAATAAGGTCTCCCCGGAGCCTTCTCTTCTCCAGGCTGAACAAGCCCAATTCTTGCAGCCTTTCTTCACAGGAGAGGTGCTTCAGCCCTCTGAGCATCTTCGTGGCCCTCCTCTGCATCGCTCCAACAAATCCTCCTGGGGGCTGTTAGATGTTAAAGAGTGTTGGGCTCAATATCGATCCCTGCATTACCCACATGTGACAGGCTGCCTGTTGGAAAAGGAGCTATTTGCCACTACCATCTGGGTGTGATCTGTCAGCCAGTTCCCACCTACTGCACAGACCACTTGTCTAGACCTAAACACATCCTTCTCTAGGAGGGGGCTGCAGGAAATTGTATCAAAAGCCTTGCAGAAATCGAGGTAGACAATGTCCACTACTCACCCCACTTCAACCGAGCAGGTTACTTTGTCATAGAAGGCGATCCGTTTTGTCAAGCACGATTTGCCCTTAGTGAATCCATGCTGGCTTTTCCCAGTCATGTGCTTCATGTGACTTGTGACAGTCCTCAGGAGGATTCGTTCCGTAACTTTTCCAGGGACTGAAGTAAGAATGATGGACTTATAAATTCCTGGATCCTCCTTTAAGCCATTCTTGTAGATGAGGGTGACATTAGCCTTCCTCCAGTCTTCTGCAACGTCCACGATCTCCATGATTTCTCAAAGTTTATGGAGAACAGCCTCGCAAAGACGTCAGCCGGATTGCTTAACTCCTTCAGGTGGATAACATCAGGGTGCATCAATTTGTAGGGGTCAAGCCCCTGTAATAGTTCACATACCAACTCTTCCTTCACAGACTTCACTGTTTGCATCAACCTGGATTTTTGTTCCCAAGGCCTGGGGCCCAACAGCGCTGGTAAAGACAGAGGTCTTCACCTCTGCTGAGAATGTGTTGAGAATCTCTGCCTTATCAGCATTGCTAGACACTAATTCACCTCTCCTGTTTAACAGCAGGCCAGTATTTTCCTTCTGTTTCTGCTTGTTGATTACGTACCTGAAGAACTTGTAGCTTTTTACATCTCTGGACAATTTCAATTTGAGCTGCACTTTTTCTTTTCTAACTATCTCTGCACACCCTGGCAATGCCCTTGTATTTTCAACAGGTAATCATTCGCTTTTCCATCTCTGGTTCACTTCTCTCTTGGTTTTGAGCAGACTCAGGAGCTTGCAGTTATGCCAGGGGGGGTCTCTTGCTCTGCCCTCTGTTCTCCAGTATGCATGCATTGGTATACATACACTTGGGGTAGTTGGTCTTCTGGTTCTTACGCTGGGAGGCAGCTAAGGAACATTTGTTGCTGCTCTGGTTGGCCTGTCTTATTCCCCAGTTGGTTGCAATGGCATGAGCCACTTTGGACCCCACCCCCGAGTCCTTCCATTTAAAGCCTGTCTCACCAAGCTGACCAGCCTGCTACTAAAGATTGTCTCACCTCTTCTAGAAAGGTGGATCCCATCCCTTCCTAACAGGCTACAGTCATTGAAGAATGTCCCATTGTCATAAAAGCCAATACTCTCACGACGGCACCAGCCATGAAGACAAGTTGATTTGCATTGTATGTCTCTTTCTGGCTGCACCTTTTCCTCTAACTGGTAAAATGGAAGAAAAGATAACTTGGGCACCAACACTTTTTAGTTGCACCCCCAGGGCTTTGTAGTCTTCCTTGATTCTGCTCAGGTGCTGGCTTGCAGTGTCATTGTGCCCACACGAAAGAGTAGCAATGGATAGTAGTCTGTGCTCTTGACAAGTTGTGGGTCTGTTGTATCTGCAACATCTCAGACCTTAGCTCTGCAAGGCAGCATACGTCTTGTGACTCCCTGTCAGACAGGCAGGTGGGGACCTCAGTGTCCCTTAACAAAGAGTCACCCACTGCGAACACTCATCATTTCTTTTTGTGGCATCCACTGTGCTGCTATGTGTTGGGTTTGTGTGGCGGGGTTTTTAGTAGCAGGGGAGGAGCTACTGGGATGATTCCTGTGAGAAGCTGCTGGAAGCTCCCCCGGCTACAAGTGGAACCCATCTCTGGCCAAGGCTGAGCCAATTAGCACCTCTGATTATATTTAAGAGGGGAAAACTAAGAAATCCTACAGCAGGAAGGAGTGGGATGTGAGAAAGGTAACTAGGCAGATCTCCAGGTCAGTGCAGAAAGGTGGGAAGATGTGGCTGAAGCAGAGGTTCCCCTGCAGCCATGGGGGGGTCAGGGGTGAGCAGAGACCCCCCTGCAGCCTAGGGAGGGCCCCGTGCTGGGGCAGGCAGCTGTGCCCAAAGCCCATGATTCTGTGGGAAGTCTGTGCTGGAGCAGGCTGCTCCTGAAAGATGGTACCTTGTGGGAGGGATCCATGCTGGAGTAGTTTGGGAAGAACTGCAGCCTGTGGGAAGGACTGTCTCCCATGGGAGGGGTCCCATGCTGGAGCAGGGGTAGAGCATGAGGATTCTCCCCCTCAGGAGGAAGGAGCAGCAGAAACGGTGTGTGACAGACTGACCACAACCCCCAATCCTTGTCCCCCTGCACTTCTCAGGGGATGGAAGTAGAGAAATGAGGAGCAAAGCTGAGCCTGGGAAGAAGGGAGGGGTTGGGGGAGGGTTTTTTAAGATTTGGTTTTATCTCATTATCCTACTCTAATTTGATTGGTAACAAATTTAATTGATTTTTCTTCTCCATGTTGAGTCTGTTTTTCTTGTGACCATAACCAGTGAGTGACCCCCTCCCTGTCTTTGTTTTGACCCACAAACATATATATTTTCTCCTCCCCATCCCACCAGGGGGAAGGAGTGAGTGAGCAGCTACGTGGTGCTTAGTTGTCAGCTGGGGTTAACCACAACATGCTGGTACAGTTTCTCCTTGCAGACCTTGCTCGTGGGTGGTTACAGCTGTTAAAGCTTCACATTTGGTTTTGGCTGGAGGGTAGGGACTGAAGCAGAGTCATGCTTTCGTGGGTCATCGCGTGCCTCTCTCTCTGTGGTAACTGCCACAAGACCATGATTCTGAAACGACTTATCTATATCCATCTCAGCTCCTCTAATACTGCATAGGCTTTTAAATGCTTCCTGCAACTTGCCCACCTCATGAAACAGTTCATCAGCCTGTGCACATCTTTGGCAGGTCCAGGAGAAGGGTGTTGCAACCTACAACCCTGAAATCTCCTTCCTTACCTGTTCTGTCTGTGTGGAAGCATCAGACATCTCAGGGGCTTTCTCTGTAGAAACACTCTTTTTTAACTTTGAGGTGAGCATCCACAGTTATGGCAGAGACATGAACTTCCCTGGGCTGTGGGAAGCAGGATGCATGGCCATTCTCACACACCCCCTTGAGTTTCCCTGCCTCTGGGACCTCCCCCGCATGCCTTGATCTAGTGCTCAGCCACAGAACTTACTGTTGCCACAGCAATGTGCCTTGCCAGTTTTCCTTATTATTCAAGAGCAGATAATTAATACTTTTTCTCTGGCATCAAATTATTGAACATTTAAGTTTTTTAATGAAAAACTAAATTCTGTACATTTTAATCTATCCTGTAGCCAAAAGAGTAATAACATAAGTACAACAGAAGTGCTCTCTTTGACAAATTGTAGCCTGAGGCCTCAACTAACAACTCAGTCATCTCAAAACTGTTTCTTTAAGAAAAGCTGTTTTTCTTCTTGGTTTCTATAGCTCTGTTAACAGCCTTCAGCTCAAGAGCATGTATCAGCCTTTACAGATTGGCAGACTCTTACAGGATTACAGACAGCAAACAAGCTTTCACAGAAATTGCATCTTCTGGCAATTCATAAGGGTCTTACGCAAGTGGTGAGAAAACCATATAATTCTGTTTAAATATACCTATGCATTACTGAAGGGAGTTTCTAGCTGGCCAAATGTACGGGTTGCTTTGCCGGTCTTGCAGGCAGCAATATTATCTCTCACTATTTTAAGAAACTTCACAGACATTCACACACAAGACATGCACGCATACCACAAACATATACCAGCTCATGAAGAGCAAAAGGTTTATGTTAGCCAATAGAGATATATAAAGTCAAAGGAATTAAATAATCCATTTGCAGGATCTCAGCTACACCACATTCATATTTAAGGTTAAAAAAAGCAGTTGGTGAGTATATAATTAGACATGTGGATAAAAACTCCACTACAGAGATACCTCTGGGACTAAGATGTGGGTAGACTAAGAGACAGCTTCTCACTAATAAAAGAATTCCTAAGGTGTATTATGTGTTATAGTCTTATCAAAGTAAACTAAGATCCACCTTAGACTTCTGCAGTTCAGGGTACACTTCCATCATTTATTTATAGTTCTTAAACATCACTATCTCCAATACAAGGAATAAACAGGTGAAAAACAGCCCAGAGGAATGACTATTGATGACTCTTCTCCTCACCTGTAGACTTGCCTCCCTGATTTCTTGCTCCCCTGTAACCATAACTAACTGGCATGTCAACAAAACATGTGGGAAATGCAAGTTTTCATAGAATCACAGAATGGTTCAGTTTGGAAGGGATCTCTGGAGACCACCTGGTTCAACTCCCCTTCTCAAGCAGGGACACCTAAAGTTAAAGCTAGTCAGCAGAGTTCTGTGAAAATAAGTAATTTGAAGTGAGGATCCAAAACATGTTAGTAATGGGAATAGAACAAATTTGACTTACCTAAAGAAGGCATTCCATGATGTAGATACCTGCATGCAATGACCCTGCTATTTTCTTTACTCCATACTCAAATTACAATGGAGTCTTTTTGTTTTCTGATTAAAAACATCTTACAAAGCATGTGTTCATCTACCACTGTCAAGAGGAAGACAACACAGATTGGATCCAAATAAAGATTTCAAGAGCTACCTCAGGATTTCAGTAAATGCTAAGGCACTTAAAAGACAAATTTAATTAGAAGGAAAAAAAAAAACAACCAACCCACAAACCAAAAACTTGCTGTCTAATCTGTGAGGTGAACTGACAAAGTGCCTCTATCTTCAATTTAAAAAGATCCCGGACCTCCTGTTGTTGCCATCCTGTTCACACCCAAAAATGCTGTGGGCTGAAAGTGCCAGCAACACGGTCTAGATGAGCCTATGAGGTTCTAAGCACACTAGACACTCCTATGAATTCAGTCTGGTTTAGCAGGTCCAG
>NW_010245712.1:0-14898 GCF_000690775.1 Eurypyga helias
TTTTTTTTTTAAATCATTCTCTCTGTTCTTAGCATCAGGACAATTTATCAAAGCTGTCCAGGAAAATGTAGTATGAGAAACAGAAAAAGTTAATCAGCAAAATTAATTATAAATATTTGTATGGATTTATTTAAGCTTAATTGGACTCAGTAATCCCTGGTCCTCTTTCAGTATCTGCCTTTCACTTTAGATAGTTGTAAGAGACTATTAATAATTGCTTCAGTACACAGATAAACAGTAGAGTTTCTCTAACAGAAATAAAACAGAAGCAATTCCTCTTTGGACAAAATACTACAGAGCAGAACAACATCCCATATTCAGTTCAAGAATTCCACTGATGGGGAATCCACCAAAAGGATATTTAATCAATGATTCATGGTTAAAATATATATCTTTATATTTTACTCCTACTCAGTATTAGTCTAACTTTAACTTCCAAATATTGGATCTTACTATACTTTATTGGCTATCTAAAGGATTCTTTCATCTGTTTGCACTGAGCTGCCTGTAGACTGATCACCCTGCAGCATGCTCTCAGAAAAAACACATAGTTTGAGCTCCTCAAGTCTTTTACTTTTTAAACTCATGTCTCTTCTCTGTACCTTCTAAATTTGCAGCACCTTTATTTGAGCACAGATATTAGAATTCAGAGTATTTCCATATCAACAAAAAGCAGGATACACAGAGATCTTAATTTTCTCATTCAGCATTCCTTAGTATTGACCACTGGGGATTGCATTAGATATTTTAAGGAATTGTTTCATAGTACTAACAAATGTTTTAGTAAATATCTGATTATCTTCAAAGCACTCAGAGTTGGTGGGGTTTTTTTAAGTATTCAAACCTCTACTTGGTAAATAACTCCTGTAAAGCTTTTTCTTAATCAAGTAAATTTATAATAGGGAGTAGCTCCAATGTATGTAATTTTTACATTACATAGTCCAGAAAAAAGTTGTTAAAAATATTTTTGTCATTTTATGAAGTTCTAGTCACACCCATTTCACCATACCCAAAACTTGGGTGACATACAACTACAGATATCTAATTTTATGAAAAATATAATGAAAGGTGTCCTTAATTAAAATAACATCCTTGTGCTTCTGAAATTTGAAGCCAGAAAAAATTTTGAATGAAGAATTTTCTCTTTAAATTCCTTGCTTTCAAAATTATTTTTTTTTTTTTGTAGCAACAGTACTATAACCTGCAGTATCAAGAGACTTGCTTTTGTCTTGCTTTAGATCAATACAAGATCACTATTTGTATTAAAGAATGCTACTCTGCAAAATAAACAGATGGCTGTTAAAATAAAGATGTAATAATGAGACTTGAGCACTTGTACCTACAACATCAGCTGGAGCTTACTTTGAAGTCTTTGAAGTCCAGCCTGATTATCAGTTCTGAAGTTTTAAACACTTTCTACTGATCACAGCACAAAATTAGAGTTTGGTAGTCTGCTTGTAGGTAGTTGTTCTGGGGTTTCTTTTAGTTTGTTTTGTTTAAAAAAGCAACAAACATTTGAGTGAATATCACAGATACCAGTATATTGGATTTTCATTCCCAAGAGAAAGGGAAAAACACTTTGCTATTTTAATCATATAATTAAGTAACTGATGAACCAGAGATGTTATGGCTTCATTTTAATTTGTGCCTATTAGCTAGGCTTTTTTTTTTTTTTTTTTTACTCATTCTAATGATTCATTATACTCATGGGAAAACATTAGATCATCTGCCTTTATTTCAGGTCTGTCAGCAGTAAACCAAAATCTCTTGAACACAGTAAATGTATAAATCAGCTCTAAATAAATAATTAATCACACAGTTCTGCTCAGTTAAATGATGGATGAAAGTCTGTAAGAAAGAACTTGTGTTGCTTTGAAAATCTAGAACCTTCTCATTGGGTACCTGCTCAGCTATTCACATACGAGATAGAATTTCCTACCTACTAAGCAACATAAACTAGTTTGTATCATTATATTTATTCTTTCTAATACTTCTGCTGCTCCAGGGATACTGCTATTCCATGTCCTCCACCCCAGAACCATTTTCATTTCAATGAGATTCACTAGAACTCACTTTTCAAATACTTGATAAATGAAGCTGTTAGATAGCATTTCCCACACTTTTAAATGTCCAACAAGTTCTGTTACATTTGGTTTGCTCACTGTCAGCAAAACTGCAAAGAAAAGGCTTCTGCACAGGCCAGCTGACAAACAAGATGTTGAGTTTTATTACCCAGAATACAACGCTTTCTTTGAAAAACGAAAATAAGGTTATTTGAAGGTAGCACTTAGCAATCAAGCTACTTCTAATCTTCAAAAGCCACCTCTGCTCTTTCATGCTTATCCATGGTTTTAAGCTAAAAATTATTACACCCATTGTTCCAATGACCTGTTTCTTATAAAGAGTAAGACCATGTTCTCATGAGTATTGCAGAACCTCCCTCAAAGCGAAAGTCTTGAGTGAACTGTGAGACCGGGGAAAGAATGCCTACTTTTGAAGAGTTAAGGGTGAATCATGAGTCCTTTTCTCAGCTCACTTGTCTGAAGTAGTGCAGTGGGAGAGGATTAACAAAACCTAGCTCCTCCAAACTTTCTCTTTGAAATCCTAAGCTGCTTACTGTAAGAACCTTAGGAGTAGTCTTTCTCTCCTTGAGCTTCTGTACTCTGTCCCCAGATGCACATGCTCAAATAAGAGTTAAGCAAAACTCTGGCTATAAAAATACCTCAAACTTGCAACTACCTGACATTTTGATCACTTAGAACTCTCTCAATCAGGATAGAGAACTCAGATTATTAGTTGCTTCTAGCTTATTGCTGTACCACACAGAAGTCAGAAAGGATGTCTCCAAGTTATGGGGTAGAACCACTCTGACCAAAATAGACAAAGCAGAGAGAGGCTTATATCTCGAAAAGTTAAATTCACTTTATACACCTGACACTGGCTAGAAATCACAAGATAGAGCAGATTTCTGCAGTTGATGCTAGATGCCGTTCCCTTCTCAGAATAACAGTAATGAAGCAATACTTTAGACACATAGGGCAGAATGAAGGACAATGGTGGTAGTCTAAGGGTTGTTGTTGGGTTGGTTTTGTGTTGTTGTTGGTGGTGATTTTTTGTTTTGGTTTTGGTTTTTTTTAAAGGTCTTAAAATGTGTGATAATTCCTGCTTTCATTATGCCAGAGTAAACATGGCTAGTTTTTCTGGGTCTACTAGTGCAAGACTCCTATCTGTGTTTTTCACAGATCATGTCTACATAAAGACATTTGTAGAAGGACATTAACTCAAATTGTCTGATCCCTATAGGTTGAATTCTGCCCCTACTTCATAACAAGAAGTAGTAGCATAGTCCACAAAAGTTCATCCAGCATTTGACTTCACAAACAAGGCAAAATACTACCCTTCATGTCTAAAATCTTTCAACATGAAACACTGACTCCTCTCCACTGTGGGCAGAGTCCCAAAGTAACTGTCTTAAATTAGGTTCACATAATCTGACGTTCCATCTCTCTTCCCTACCCATTTGTAACCTGAAGTGATCTGTTGACTGAATGCTGAAGGTGATGCTAGAGGTTCCAATCTCCTGGAGAAGAAAGAGGACATTCTCAGCATTTTGCCCTTCAGGGCTCTATGTGATTTTCCCTTTGTGCATCATTTTAGTTTTATAGCACACTGGGCGATTCCTCTCCAGGAAGCTCCATTTATTAGTCACCTAGTAGAAAAAATCAGGTCATCTTCTCTGTCTACATATATTGGATGCACCATAGATTTATTTTTCTTGTAGCTCCACAAGCTGCTGTTGTTGTAAAGTCACACAGAGCCTCTGTAATTTTTAACAGAATAATTAAGGGAAGTTACTTTGATAACTTTTTCCCTCCCCATAGTTTTTTGAAAACTAGGAAGTTTTAATTAATTAAAAAAATAATGAAATTCTGCATTTTAATTGTCACAATAGGTTACTCTGTGTGTGTCTCCATCCATATGCATTTCTTGTACAGAACTCTTGGTCATATCTTATATAAATGATAGCAGGCATATTTGTTCCACTAAGTTGATAAATTTTACAACAGATGAATTTCAACACTTTAACATAAAGGTAGAAAAATTAATTGAAACCTTCCAGGTGGTACAACACAGGTGACAGATGTATAACTGACACCGAGAAGGAAGGGGATGAAGATGACAAATATGTCATTTTACACTGCATCATTTTGGGTTTTTTTCAGTTTTGATTGCATATTTCCTAAAACACCAATAAGCTAATTATATGTTCCTGTAATTCAATAGTTACTTTAATTAGGTCACCAAAAAGTAAATCAGCAATTGTAGCTAAAGAATCTATTACTCAGAAAGCTATATCCAGCTTATTATTTCAGGTTCAAATTGATCTCAAATACTTTTTCAGCCAATAGAACTTGCAAGAATTTTTATTTCTTTAGTAGGAAGTTCTCCATGTGCAGTAAACACTGTTCTTAGTATTTGAACATAACCCTGGCTGCACTTTTCATTAGTGAGCATGACTCATATATCAATATCAGATGTCTCTCTCTTATTATATTAAAATATTTGAGATATATACTTCATTATGAAACGTCTTTTTATCTTGGGGATGCTAGATAACTCATGTTCTATGTCATCTCTTAAACTAATAGGTCTCTTCCATGCGTATTACCTTAATTTACTTTTTACCCTTTCAGAAGGTCTCTGTGAGTCACTGGTTAATACATGGATTCAACACAGGTTTCAAGGGACATGTCCTTGAAACCTTTAATTTATATTTCCTATGCTCATGAGCCTCAGCAAATCATCCAAAAGCCAGTTAACCCAATCTCCAGACTAAGCTCCTTTTTTCCTTACACCCAGGTCCATATTACTTCAGACACATCTCATACATTGAAAGGAAAACAAAAAAACAAACCAAAAGAAAAAACAAACAAACAAAAACAAACCAAAACCCCAAAAACCTCCAAAAAACCCCCACACCAAAAAAAGCTGAAAAACCTCACCTCTGAATTTCACCTTTTTTTTTTTCCTGACCTATATTTGCAGAAAGATATGACCTAAGAAGTAAACATGAGCTGTAACACTGTAACTGTACCATTATATTTCCTGCACAAACCGCCATTTCTGGTTTCCCCAGAAGAACCAGTCCTTGCCTTTTCAGGATCCTCTTTGCCTTTCCTTTTTGATCTTCCAGGGCTTGAATACTATTTTCTTGAGCTTTTCTTCACAGTAGTCAAATTACTGGAAAATGGACAGACCTGATTTATAAGGATGAGATGTAACAATTAACATTATAGAACTGTCGTGGTTTAATGGCAACCAGCAGCTACATACGACACAGCTGCTCACCCACCTCCTCCCCCCTCCTCCAGTGAAGGAGAAGAATCAGAGGAAAACAAAGGAACCCGTGAGTTAACAACAACATAATTGAATATAAATGAATAAAATAGTGATACTAATAATGCTAACAATACTAATAATACTACTATTACTAATAATAATATGTAATGAAACCAATACTACCACTATTATCAATAATATGTAATTAAAATAATGAAAAATAAAACAAATGATACAATTGTTCACCAGCTGCCAACTTATTCCAAGACAGGTCCTGAGTAGTGAGAGCCAGAGCCTAAGAGAGGGCACCAGACCCAGAGCAAGCCCCACAAGTGAGAGCACAAACAAGAAAATCAACCGACCAACATGGCCCTTGGCCCAGTCCCAACTTACATACTGAGCATAACATTTTATGAAATGAAATACCACTTTGGTAATGTTGGGTGACCTGTCTAGCCTGTGTCCCTCTAAGTATTTTATAGCAGAAAAGCTGGGTACACAGGTACAGTATTGGAAACAGAAAATGTCGACTTGGTACGAACACTCCTCAGCAACAACTAAAACCACCAGTGTTATCAATACTCCTCTCAGCACAAATCCAAAGCACAGCCTCATACTAGCTACTGTGATGAATATTAACTCTGTCCCAACTAAAACCAACACAACAACCCACACTGAACATTTCAATGGTGTTGACAAACCATAGTTTCAATTCCATATTTAGTGAAGAGAAGCACCCTCTCATCCTCCCTAGAGCTGCTTTTGTGGTTACTGCCTAGGTTTCTCTGACATTTTTCAGCTGGTTCGTCCTGTTGTTCATGTTTTCTCAGAATGCCTTCTTTGGCTTTTTTCTTTAAATTTGACAGATACAGACTGCAGCTTTTCAATAATGGCTGTTCTGTCAACAGCTATTACTGGTGTATGTACAGTTTTCCTAACTCAGCTAAGCATAAACTTTTATTAAACCTTTTCCTATTACACTTATGAAATAATAGTCCATTGCCCTACCAAAAACATGAGGTGTAAGTGTTGGATTCCTTTACTGGCGCTCAGTGCCATTTTGATTTATTATATCCATTGCATTACCAATAGTATTGCAGCTCAGAGAACCTTATTAATAAGATCTAGGTATAAGCAGCTCTAGGTATAAGATGCTGCTGTATCATTGTTAATCCTAAGAACTTTAGTTTGAGGAGTATAACATGTCAGATTATACTCCTGCCAAAGAGTTATGTGTGAATTCTTCCTAGTGCCCACTCCATACAGCATTTGAGACTGTTACAGGGCTCAGCTACGGTAGCTTGACTTCAGACTCCATTTGTAGTGGTTCATGGATGGTTTTATTTAACTTTTTCTCCTCACAAGGTCTTTGCCTGTCTCCTTTGTGTCAGTCAAAATGCTATGTACAACATAATGGTTGTAATAAAAGGATTAAAATAGGCCTTTAAGTTCTCACACAAAATATTAGGTTCCAGGAATAGTTTTTTCAGCTTTACCCTCTGAACGCAAGATGTCCTGTTTATATCATGCAGATACACGTACTTCCAGCACAAGGTGCAAGTACTTAATTTTCACTGTTTAGATCAGAATGCAAAGCTGTTAGTATTGAAAACACCAGAGGAAAACTAATTTTCTTTTCTTCTTCTTTTTTTTTTCCTGATGCTGACAGGAAATGAAATGGTATAGGACACTCTTAATCCTAATAAGGTTGTTGGAAACAAACACTGATTGACTGACCTATCATTCTGCATCAGAACTACTTTCAAAATAAATAATGACAAAGGTTTGGGCAAGTATTATAGAATTATATCAAACAAATGTTAGTTTTTAAAATCTTCACTCACTAAGGATGGGGAAGCTCTGAGAAAATTCAGTTGGGCAGGTACCTGAAGACCAAATTCAACTATAGGTCAGTGGCAAATCTTTTGTCAAGTGTAAGCAAAAGCAGGATGAAATCCAGACTGATGACTTGTTTTTCCATAAAATAATTTGAAAACACCTTTGCAACATAAAAAACATTTTTACTAAACTTAGAATTTTTTTACGTATAATGATACCAATAATACTAACAATACCAGTATTACTAATATTACTACTAACAATATGTAATAAAAATAACAGAAAAGAAAACAAATACAAAACAAATACAACTGCTCACCACCTACTGACCAACTAAGAGCCAGAGCTGGAGAGAGACAGAACCTCCCCCATGGTCCAACCCCCAACTTATATGTTAAGCATGACATTTTATGGAATGAAATGTCATTTGGACAGTTTCGCTCATCGGTCCTGCCTGTGTTCTCTCCCAGTTTTTTGTAGCAAAGACACTGGGAACACAGGTACAGTATCAGAAACTGAAAAAGTCCTTGAGCTGATGTAAACATTGCTTAGCAACAACTAAAAACATTAGTGTGTTATCAATATTCTTCTCAGCACAATCAAAACATAGTCTTCATGCTAGCTACTGTGAGGAAAATTAAGTCTGTCCCAACTAAAACCAGCATACCTCCCTATTGATTTTAGATGTGGGATGGTTTAGGGAAGGTGAGAACTAATGGGCAAGCTGGAAGGGGCAAGGACCTAAGACCACCCAAGTTTTCCTTTAAAATATTTTATAGATCTTTACACCAATATTTATCCACTGGAATGCTGGGGAAAAAAAAAAACCCCACAACCAAACCAAACCAAACCAAATATTCTTTAGATTAAAAAAGAAAAAGGAAAAGCAGGAAGTGTTTGAAGCCTACATAGACAGTGGTAATGTGCTTTCCACAAAATACTCTAAACCCAGTCTCTGCCTCCTCAAGGATTAGCCTTTCAATGAATTCAGAATGCGCACCATCAGCTGGTATGCTAAGCTATGAAGAACAGAGTATACCTGAGATATGCGGGGGAACTTCCTGCAGGAAAAGTCCGTGAATCCCAAGTCGTGGAAGCCTGCTGGTATCGACGGGTTGACATAAACATTCCTTAGCAACAACTAAAACCAGTGTTATCAGTATTCTCAGCACAGCCAAAAATAGCCTCACACTAGCTACTGTGAGGAAAATAAGCTCTATCCCAATTAAAACCAGCACAGACTTTTAAATGTAGAGGTAAAAAAAAAAAAATAAAAACACCCAAAAAACCACACACACAAAAAAAAAGCCCCAAACAACCAGCTCTGATTTGTTTGTGCTAAAATACACAATCCAGTTTTAGAGCAACCTATCTGTTCAGAAGTGCATCTCACAGCTTGGTAAAAATTGCTCCTAGTAATTGGCAAGTTCGAGCATTTTTATACTCATTTACCTAACTTGGTTCATATTCTGCTATACATTCTCACCTTCCATTGAAAGGATGTTTAAGATTTTCTCAACATTTTCATAAACTGCAAGTCAGACTTGTTTGTTTGTTTGTTTTTTAATTTCTTTTACTATTTATCCTGAAAAAATGTCAATAGGTCAGACTTGGGGTATAGCTAACCTAACTACGGCAGAGTTGCCTGTTTTGGACAGTAGTTTTGCCCAGTTGGTTTGGTTTACCTGGAACTACTGCTGATTCTCTCTCTCTTTTTTTTTTTTTCCCTCAACTAGGTTATTTACATTCCCAACACTGTTCTCACATTGTGTTAGGCACTATAAACCAATGTCTATAATTTAGAGTAGATCATCTGGCAACTTAGCAGTCTTACTCCTGCATGAAGTTCCACTAAAAAACTATAGGCAAAGCTATTTCCTGAAGCCAAACATTGCATGCTTTATATTTTATATTTCTACTTAGAAAATCCTGATTCCTCCCTTCTCTGTTACTGTGGGGCTTAGGGTCCTGTCTCTGGGAGTATTTTGTGCTTAGTACTGATCCTAAATGCAGTGTTTTCACTTTTCTGTATATAAATCACTGCAACTGAAGCTGTAGGGGGAGTGATTTTCTACTTCCTTCCATAATTTGGTGCCATTTTCATGTTTGGAGTATAATCCAAGCTTCTGTTTAATTCATTAATCTTATCACTGATTGTGGTTTTGCTAGCCTCCTTCTGAACATACAGTCTATACCTGAATCCGTGTTTTGTCTAGGTAGGTCACTGACTCCTGTTAAAAAGCAGTATTTCTCTCCTCCACTTGAATATAAAGACATCCTCTAATTATCCTTGCAAATGGCAGGTGCCACCATTCACTGCAAAACACCAGAGTTGATGTAAACTTCAGGAGGTGGCAGGGCCTCCCTATATTGTATTAATTGCCTGCTGGGCAGAATATAGCTTCCTCTTGGGGCAACAGATCTTATTTCCTGTGGAGGTTGTAACCTCAGAAGAGCCACTGCACCTAATACTTGCCTCTTAAGTTACTGCAGATCCTAGCATTCTCTGCCTGTTCAGCCTTTCCATTTCCTGCCTTTGGCAGCTGCACCATAGGATCCTTTCACAAGTGAATTGATGCAACACAAACAATTACTACATTTGAAAGTGCACCATACAGAATAGCTTAGCAAAGTAGTAAGAACAAGAAATCCTAGTCTTCATAATACTGAAATCAAGTGCATCTTAAACACAAGTGGCTTTCCAATCCTGATCTGCAGGGATGTAGTTTAATTGCATCCTCTCAATACCATCTCAGAACTCAGGCTGAGGCAGTTTCTATGGGCAAAATAAACAAATTGATGGGAACAATGAACGACAAAGGAATAAAAAATTCATTCTGCACTACTTTTTAAAACAGAGCCACAGGAAATATGTCTAAATGGTGATTAATTAGTTTATGAAGAAAGCCCTTAGTTAAATCATAGCTGAGCATGAAGCTACCTCCCACACCAGTCATCCTTAGTCTAAATAATCTTGCTGTTCCTAGAGGTTAATTTAGTGTTGTTGAATAAATAGCTGGAGGCATTGAAAACCACCGCAGAAGAAACTAGCTCAGCAGGAGACAACCCAGATTCATACTTGCTCTCATCTTAAAATAAACGTAGATAGTAGAATAGAATTTGCTAACATGGACAATCCAAATTCTTCTATACTCTATAAAAACTTAAAACCTACTTTATATCACTGTATATAGCTCACAGCTTGCTTTCTCTTCCAAAGCAGTTTGGCTTTAGAAAGTATTAAGCGTAATTTTTTTCTTTTACCAGATATCTCTGGAAAGTTTTCCTATTTCTCCTCCTTTAGTTATGGGATATCCATTTAAAAAAAAAAAAAACCCACACCCAAAATATCTGACACTCCATTCCTGCCAATTATTTTCCAAGGCTTTCAGCATGTTTCTTAAATATTTTTAATTAAAACATTCATAACATCTCTGGAAGGTAAATGCAGTAATACATCCCATGATACAGATTAAGAAACAGAATCCAAATAAAGTGAGATTGAGTCAAAATTCATAATTAAAAAAAAAAATTAAATACCACACCACATTTCTTTACAGATCATAACATTCACTCTTCAAATGCTGAATACACATAGTCATTCTTCATAGAGTTAGATACTGCTGAAACATGTTGTTAACCTAATTTTAATCCAACATATGGAGTTCCCTGCAAATTTGGGCAATCTTCTCTTATATTCAGATCTACTTCAAAACCCAAGTGAACGAACACCCATTATCTCAAGATCAGGTTAAATAAAAGCATAAAAGAGATTCTGAGGGTTGAACTTAGACAGGTTTTAGTCATTTACTTTTATACTGGGAATAAGCAAGGACTGGCTGATTTCTGCTGAAAGTACAATGTGAATGCACCAGAAAAATTCCACTAAATATAAGAAGTCATTTTTACAACATCTATGAAAAAAAAAATATGCCTCATTTATGACACTGTCCAGTTCATATTTTTAATGCATTCATTATTAAAATACCAATGTTGTATTAAGAGAAGTCCAGTAAACCCGAATGTGTAACATTCGGAAACAGACTATGAAATTAATGCATTACTAGTCTCAGCACAAGTCACATATATACAAGCATTTAATAAGCTGGCAATGTGCAGTGAGATATTGTCATTCCTAATCATTAACTTTTAATATCTATCATCAAAGGCCCTGTTAATATTTCCTATGGGTATTTTATCCTATTTTAGCCAGCACATTGTTACAGACTTACAAATTTCATTCTGTCCTGCTCTCAGAGCCAGATTTGTTTTCACATATTTCCATTTTATCATTCACATCAAAACTTTGACTGCACTGAATGAGTCTGAAGAACCCTAAATAACACTAATCAACACTCTCTTATAGTCAGGTTAGATATATGATGGTGCTTCCTTGCATGACTCTTAATACCTACACACAATACTGGCTAAAAATGTTGGTATGCTACTTGTCATTCAGAACTAGTATGTATAAAAGAAAAATTAAAGTGTTTTCCCTATTTAAAATAGTACATAAAATTAAATTATTCCATTACTGAGTAATGTGCTATATTTATAAATGCCTTATTTGGAGGATTAATTTCCAGAAATCACAATTCCAATGCACATGTAAAGATGTCAGTGATTCAAAACAAATATGATTATTATTGTCTTTTTACAGAATGTGGGAAAGATCAATTTTCCATTGGAAGTTTGTTAGCCTTTTTCTCCTTTTTGAACACCTATGATTAAGACATATGCCAAATAAACCCATCTTCTCCCCAATTCCCTGGTATTTCATATATTTGTTTTGCAAAACAACCTAGCATCCAGCATTACAAGACATCTAAATACCAGGTCAAACAACTTTTTAACTAATATTTTCCATTTCTTCAGCTTCCATAACTTTAAATAGTCAGGTAACTAAGAGGAAAAGCTTTGCAACCTGTATTTTAGTCATACTTTTCAGGTCATTTCTACCTGTAAAGTCCTGAGAACTTCCCGAGAATGTGCCAAGTATCCTTCTACATGACAGTTTCAAGAAGACATTCTTAGATCTCTAAATTTGTAGATTAACCATAAGGTAATACAGAAAAAGTGATGAGATGTGCATAAAAATTAGAGCAAGATGATAAGAAGAGTGGCAACTTAACAGATGAGTAAAAATTCTAGAAACATGTTTGCACTTAGACTTAGATACCTTAGTAGACAATAAAATGATAAAAAATATCACATGGAAGAAGTATCTAGGTCTTTCCAAGAGTAAAGATATGGGGGAAACAAAAAAGTAAACGCAAATTAATGCACATGTGTTTAATATATCCTGGTAGGATAACATTATCACACTTTTTAATAGTGACAGGTATTTAAAAATAATTATAATAGAAGACATTTTGCTCTTAGATGGTGTTTCTGTGATACAGACCTGAATTTCTTATTTATGACTTTCCTATTTATTTACTCTCAATACTTTTTGCTTAACATCTTAATTTTTAAAAATCTGCCTGTGACAGCCTAGTCTCTTTGGAATGGGTTTCTTGGCCTTACTTTTTCCATAGATCTCACAACTCTTAGCTAGACATGAATTTATTAGTAAGTAACATTATAAGAATTTGGATTTTTACCTGGAGTAATGATCAATCCACCCTGTTTAAACTTAGCCCTTAAAGCTCAGAATTACTTCATGATTTTATTTTAAAAAGAAGTGTAACAGAACATCACCTCTTCCAGCCCCAATGTCTCTGATTTAATTGTGATAATGTACTACAACTAGAAGAATTATTTCAGGTGAATAACACCTGAACTATAATTAATGTGTCAATGAAGTTTCAGGGTTCTAACAGAAAAAAAAAACCAAGAACAAAAGCACAGAAACATAAATTCTATCAATAACACAGTGTCTACTTCAGTCATGAGTAATTCCACTGAAGTCATTGGAGAGTTGCTTCTGGAAAAACTATTGTTATTTGTCACATACTTCAAAGATTAATTTCAGAAAAGACCTTTTCACTAACAGTCTAATGTACTGTCCATTAGGCTGTGATATTTCCACAAAGTGTTTCAGCTTTATCATCATTTTCCTCGATGAGTACCCAATCTTGATTTAATTAATTGGATTTAGTTCACACAGATAGTCCAACTTCGTTCAAAATTCAAAATTATTCTGTATAGGTATGAGTTACTATCAAAGAATTATATAGTTTGATTGCTTGAAAGCTTTTTGCAGGATTCTAGCATTTACCTGGTTCAACCTCTTAGCACTCCTATCCAACAGCAAAACACATAGAAAACCCACATAACCTAAACATACATTTCTTTACCCTATTAGATCTAGTTTCCACCCCCACAGTTGGGTTTAGACTAGAAACTGTGGTCAAGGTTCAGCTGGGGCTAAGTACCTGTAAGAATTTTTTATTTTCCACATCTGGTTCCTTAACCAACATCACACACCTTTAACTGAATAATTTTGATCCAGCATTTACCGGATTGAAGACATAATTCTTTCCACCCATAGCTTTAGTCTCTGGAAGATAGAATGTAGAGAAGTATTGGAAACATCAGGAATGCACCAAAGCACCTCGCATCATAAGGTGAGCAAAAGCAAGGTCAAGAAAATAAAAAGGAGCTTTTCACACCAGCATGTAGAGCAAGTCACTTTCCATTAGTCAGGGCAATATCATGAAACAAAAAATATACAAATCATAGGATGGAATTCAGGACCACAGTTAAACCAGAGAAAATGAAAGCTTTGGGAACATACTCTAGAGACACGATAAAAAGCAAGAGACAATAAAATCCCCTTAGACTCAGTAAGGCAAGATACCAACCAAATAACTAACTTAGCCCCCATCTGACTGGCTTGCAGAAACCACTCAGGGTTACTGAACAACCAGTTCAGATTAATGTGAATGCTTTAACACTGATCTGGTTCCCTAGTTTGACTGACTTTTATTCCTATTAGCCAGCCCTGACCATTGCGTTTATACTGTAGTCTTGCTTAGCCTCATGCAGGGTCTCATCTGGAAACAACAGCTGGTTCTTCCCTATTTATTCTCACACTGATGGATAATGTATTGAAAAACATCTTTAATATGTGTATTTTTTTCTGCCCATGATCTGAGCTTCTATAGAACGTCTGATGTTTTGTGTGTGTTTCTTTCCTGCACCCGATAATTTCAGAATACTTTACTTAGCAGAGGAACTAGATGCTTCAGAAAGCATTGTCACGTGAAAACAGATGTCCAGACAAAAGGAAGAAAACAGTGCAAGCTTCCTAATAATTTTTGATTAGTGACTTGAATTTTCCATCTGCATAAATAACTTCTAGTCAGCGCGGGACTCGGCAGTGGGTGTTTCTTTCCTGCACCCGATAATTTCAGAATACTTTACTTAGCAGAGGAACTAGATGCTTCAGAAAGCATTGTCACGTGAAAACAGATGTCCAGACAAAAGGAAGAAAACAGTGCAAGCTTCCTAATAATTTTTGATTAGTGACTTGAATTTTCCATCTGCATAAATAACTTCTAGTCAGCGCGGGACTCGGCAGTGGCAGCAGCTCCTGCCGCAGCTTGGTGCTCGATTGAGGCTAGCAAAGGGGTTCCCGGAGCCCAGGGAGTGGAGAAGGAGCCGGGCAGCCCGCATGGTACCGGCAACCCCTGCGAGAGCGACTGTCGTCACTCGGGGGCGGTGTCAGCCCCCACAGCGGGGGATTTAATTTCCGCACCAGAGCGCGAGCGACAC
>NW_010245713.1:0-9954 GCF_000690775.1 Eurypyga helias
GGCTGACGGGCAGCGGGCCGGGGGAGGGAAGGGCGTTGGCGCCTCGGGGAGGTTCAGCCGTTACGGTGTTCCGGGTCCTTTCCAAGTAGCAGGGAGGTGGGTCCCTGGGTCAAACGCTGCCCAAGGTGCGAAACAGGCATAGGGCAACACACTCCCTAAATATTCCTGTTCTTCGCTGTAGCTGCCACCACAACTGGCAGCCCAGCTGCCCGTGACAGACAAGAGCACCTCCACCAGAGTCAGCCTCCAGGCTCCTGGAAATTCGGGATGGCAATCCCGTTGAGGGACTGCTCCCACCTAGCACCGCACACACGGCCCGTGGCAGCTGCTTCTCGGGCTCCAACCCTGGCACCACGCGTGCTGGCCAGCAAGCGAGGGCTGTCCCACCGTTCCACAACGCAGAGAGCCAAAGCGCCTTCTCCAACCCAAAGTCTCAGCGGAGGACTGCAAAACCTCTGCTCTTTCCAGGGCAGGTACAAGCAGCACCCAGGTAACCTCCGTGAAGATGCTAGTGCAGCTTCTGTCCCGGTTATAAAGCGATGGCCATCCCGTTCCTTCTAACACGGGCTGCAAGTAGTCCAAACGCTCAAGTGAGCTTGGTAGTAGGATTATTCCCTTCAGGAAGCCTTCACACGCCATTGCTCCAAGGAAACTTCAGTGCTGCATGCATGAAACAGGCCGAACCGCTGCTGGAAAGGAAGAGAGTCTTACTTCAAGCCAGCCCTTGCTGATCCACATTATGTCTCTGCTGGTGAACATGTAAGGCCATGCAGGACAAAGATGAAGTGGTGGTATCTGGAAAACAAAAAGCACGTGTTTTGACAATGGTTTAATCCCTTTGTAAAACATGACTACTCTGCAACAGACTGCAGGCCAAGCGTTGGCCCTCAAAATACGGTGCAGATGCCTGCAACTACAAGAAAACGGCAAAATTCTAACATGACGCATTTATTCTTTAAATGGGCAGATGCTTTAGACCAATTATGACTATAGCAAAATATACCTGTAGCAAACACTGTCCTGAGGGGTTTACAGAATGGAATTGCATTAATTTCACAATGCAGTTTTCAAAGGAGTACAGGGATAACAGGTGAACAGCCAAAGTTTCATTTTCTGAAAGGCTGGGAGAGCTGGGCCTGCTTAGCCTGGAGAGGGGATCTTATCAATGCTTATACATATGTAAAGGGCGAGTATCAAGAGGATGAATGCCCAGCAGTGCCCCATGACAGGACAAGGGGCAACAGGCACAAATTGAAGCACAGGAACTTCCACCTGTACTTGAGGAAAAACTTTCCTCTGCGGATACCAGAGCACTGGAAGGGGCTGCCCAGAGAGGCTGTGGGGCTCCTTCTCTGGAGATATTCCAAACCCACCTGGATGCGCTCTTGTGATCTGCTCTAGATGAACCTGCCTTGGCAGGCGGATTGGACTAGATGATCTCAGAGGTCCATTCCAACCCTGACTGTTCTGTGATTCTCCATGATCCACACTTGAAACTACCCTGAAGATGCTCAGTTAATGTCATACCCTGAATTCTTCCAGCTATTTGCTCCAGTGCCGCAAAATCATGCATAAAGTTGCCAAGAGCATAATACGGGACCCAGCAGCATGGGAGTGGAAACATTTTGTCCCTGCCCATGGCAGGGGGGTTGGAACTAGATGATCTTTAAGGTCCCTTCCAACCCAAACCATTCTGTGATTCTATGATTTTCTGAGTATTAAATTAAAAACCATGTATTCTTAAAACATGTTCTTTTAGTGAATTGCACTGTTGGAAAAAAGAAAAGGCTAAAGCTTTCATACGAGAATGAAAAATAACTGGAAAATAAGAGACCAATTAAGTGCATGCTGCTGCAGAACATGCTTGATCTCTAAAGGCGTGACTAAACTCACCTTTGTATACATGCTTATGTGTAACAAAAATGAACAAGACCTACTGCATCAAGTAATAAAGCACCTCTGGAGGGGTGCATGCTTGTTGTTCTTTGGCAACAGAGAAGCGTGGGGCGCTGCTCTCCTCTCTCCTTTGACCCTGACTGGCTGGAGATGATCATGCATTTCACTGCAGGGAGGGGAAGCAAAGAAAAACCAGAAAACAGCAGTTATAGAAGTTACGATCATCCTTACTATGCAGAATTGTGAGCAGAACCAGATGCACTGGCCATTTTCTACTCGTTACCCCTGTGTCAGCAATACACAACGTACGTGCAGAACTACTCATGGTTTTAGTCTGGCATATTGGAGTATCACCAAGTCCTTTTGAGGAAGTAATTTACACTTCAAGGGAACTAATATTTTTCACTGAAAGTAGCATGCTTTTCACACGCAATTACACTAAAAATCTGTTTAAAGATTATTTAAAGATTACTGCAATTCATGGATTTAAAAGGAAGACTAAGACAGTATCACACATAATATGGCACAGAATGACCTCTGAGATGGTGATTAAAATTGAGATGTGTAGGTAGGTGAGGGAGGGAGGCTTTAGTTTCAAGGGCTGGTGGTGTGGCAACAGTTGGTAATTACAGGCAGGTTAATTCAAGGCTGTTTAAGGAAACTTGGGATTATGCAGGTAAATAACGTATGTAGCTGTTAGGTCAACAAATCCCTTCCCATGAGGAAGAGATCACAGAAAGGCAGGGTGAGAGGGATACTGATGGGTCATGTTGAGAATCTTGGCCCAAAGTTGTCAAGGTTACTCAAGGTCTTTCTCCACTTCTGATCCTGCAGCTGTGTTCCCAGCTCTTGCTGTCTCGCTACAGGCAGCGTAGGGACACACAGTTCAGGTGCCTGACCCCAACTGACCATGGAAGCATTTCATACCATAGTACGTCATGTTCGGGGCAGAGGCAAGGAGGGGGCTCAGGGGCCATCACTCTCCAACACTCCTTATACTCTTTTGTTGGCTTCTTAACTCCTTCGCTAACTCCTGTGCTGGCTCGTTCATGAGGGAGTTAGTGGGTCTGTTAGTTCTCCCAGTCATGCTGTTCACTTGTGGGGCTCACTTAGACTCCGCTGCAATCGCTCTCCGGCTGCGGCCCTTGGGCTCTCTGGCTCTGACTCTCACTTCTCAGGACCTGGCTGTGCATTGGTCAGCGGATGGCGAGCAACTGTATAATCTGCTTTATTTTCTATTATTTTGATTACTTAGTAGTAGTATTATTTGTATATATTCATTTTTATATATGTTCATTTAGAATCAATTAGTAAATAGTTCTTATCTCAATTTTATGAGCTCGTCTTTTTCCTCTGATTCTCCCCCTCCACTGGAGGAATGGGGGGAGGAGGGGGTAGGCGCGAGAGCGGCTTCGTGGTATTTTGCTGGCTGGAGTTAAACCACGACACCCACGTATATACACTCCATCATAACACAACAGTATTTTTAGGTTCAGCACATTCCTTACCGAACTCAGCCAGGCCACTGACCCGATTTGCCCCCGCCCAACAAGGCACACAACGCAGATCTTCACTATCTAGGTTCTAACGCATAAATCCTATTCAATACAAATAGATAGTGAGCTTTGCAGCATTCTCTGGTTTTGTAAGCAACAAGGAAGTCTGTTCTCATTGGGTAAAATGGGTGTTGTTTTCCAGGAATAGAAACACTCCCTGAAAGTCAAGCGATTTTAACATAAATGAGACATGGAAGACGTAACAGCAAATAAGCACGTAAAGCAGCAAAACTAATGTGCAGAGTTGTGAAATAATCTTGTCATTGCTTTGTTCCTCAGTACCGAATTCAAAACGTTCATTTTATTTTGGAATACTATTTGACCTTTGGAAATATCATCTTCTAAATATTTCCATTATTGAGTAACTTTGATTTCGGCATATTGTTTCTCAATTATAGTGATTTCTAAATTAAGAAATTGAAGCCAGAAACATAGCTTTTTTTTTCCCCCTGCAATGATCACAGATTTAATAAAATTGCTCTTAACTATGCAATTCATTACTTCCAGTTAATCTAATTAAGAACTGAATTCCCAGAGTAAGAGCACTCCAACATGCCATTACGCATCGGCAAAAGTTGTTTCCTTACCTGCTTCAGAAGACAGCTTACATTTTGCATCCTGAACTTCATTATACAACCAAGACTGAGTTCCCCGCTTAATGTTTTTATTATCTGCATCATCATTTCTGCCAAGAACCCCACTCGTTTGCACAGTGCCCACTCCCAAGGCAAGCGGGACAAGAACACTCACCCTGCCACAAAGAATTTCCAGTAAAGGAACAGCCAGACAGTGAGTGGAGTAGGAGGAAACAAAATGATACTGATGAGCAATCAACAAACCACCCTCGCCAGCGCTTTGTAAGGCAAAATAGTTCTCTGAAGAATAGCGGGGCTGCTGTGCAGATTGTTATGACGACATTTGCTCAAGCTTAGGGTAAAGCAAGGAAAGAATTGATGCACTCAGCTGAGAAGCGATGTGAATCCTGTAACTGGTGTTGGAGCAGGCACCCTATGAGGAAGTTACTGACAGAAATAGTTAAAAGTTCCAGAGGGCCCTCCCAAATGAAAAAACAAGTAGCTTAAGCTTTATCCAGTGGAGAAAGGGGAGTCAGAGAAAGGATACAGGGTTTTAACTCTTTTTAATCAATATAAAATAATCTGTGTAAAAACAGTCAAAGCCATGCTGCAGTTAACTTCTTCCCGAACACCAAAGATGGCTACAGACGCATCGGACGGTTCTTGGATGAAGGCCTGCAGAAGTGACAAACAACGGCATTAGACACCCAGCACCACAGGGGGCCCGTACGCATCGCCAACTCCTCCATTCAAGACCCAAGGTCAACACAAACTGTGGTGAGAGCAGACACACGCTCGCACACCTGAAGACGGACGGAAGACCGCTGCAATGCGGTATTACCCCAGCACAGACAGAAGCCACTGGTACAGAGCTCGTCAGCTGCCTTAGTAACAGCCAGTTATCTTATGTGCTCACCACCAAGTTCCTACGCCAGAGGAGCACGCAGAGCGCAACAAGGCAAACCATTAAAACCTGAATCAGTAAGAAAGCAGCGTTACTTAATTCTTGTTCTATACAACCTCCATCTTCTTTCCCAACATAGGTGTAAAAATCAGGAGATGGGATGTTTTGGAAAGCTCACAACAGTTTCAGAAACAACCTTCTTCACCTGTAAAGCAGTGCGAAAGCAAGCACAACAGTTGGGTGTGAAACCCGTTCTCCATAAAAAAGAGGGAATACAGATAACATAAGCTACACTAAAACAGTTACAGTTCACGCTGCACGACTGGCCCAATTCAGGGCTTTTTTTTCCCCTGTAATGACTTGTAAAATAACAGTAACAGGAAACAGCACAAAAGGCTTTTTTCTTAATAAACTTTAATGTTAAGACCAGTCTGTCTGGATAAAAACACAAAGTTACAAGAGCCACACTACTGCAAGTTCCGCATGATGTACAGTAGCGCTCGCAATAGCTGAGTGGCAAGACCACTTCGGAACTGCTTACGAAAGGTACGTCAAAGACACCACCTTGACGTGAGTAAGAACGTTTGGTACCAGTGAATTTACCCTGGTGAAAACGCGTCTGTCCCACAGCGCACACCACTGTAAATAGTCAAATGCAATATTTATGCACATACGGGGCGAATACTCAATTTAGCGTTTAGTCAGCTACAGCGAATGAGAGAGAAGTATTTTGGTTATTCTGCTATGATTTCAGTCCACTGGGAATTTCCTAATCAATCGCTGCAAAGAGTAATATTTGTGGTTCAAAAGCATCAGGACAACAGTAATTCTGTAAAACAGTAGTTTCTGACCTTCTGATAGTGACAGCCCAGTCATCCTGTCACCAGGTTCAGCTGCGTTTGGCTTATGCTCGCTGCCTTAGAACACGAATCCAGGCACCAAAAAAATGCACGACCACCATCACAGCCCGGACCACGTTAGCTCAAAACACGCCAGATCAGAGATGCAACGTCAATAAAAGGAGATGACACTCTCAAAGCACCTGCCAGATTCTCAAGTATTAATTATACACACATATGGTTAAGTACAGAATACTGAAGGACAGTGTACCCAGTAGCAAGTTAAATGTTCCATCGATTTTCTGATTACTCACATTTCCCCCATTTAATCTAGGAAAGATACTGCAATCTAAGCATGTGATTGGATGCTACTTAAAGCTTTGTGATACTGTTATGTATTTTCTTTAAAACACCTACTTAAAAAAAAAAAAACAACAACTTACTGCAAAGGACTTCTATCTACATATGGAAATAACACAGACTTGATTTGGTGGCTCTTGTTGGACTGCATCCTTGCAAAGAAACCCACTAACTTTTCCTTGCCTGTTTAACAGCATATGTATTTCCCTGCCCCACAGGCAATAAATGGTACATGATGAATCCCTTCCTCAATATTAAAAATTCACAGTGACCAATTCTGGAAAAAAAAAAGATTTTTTTGTTGTGAGTCTTTTTTTTTTTTTTAAGTAACTGTGCAATATGAAATTCATACTACAATTTGCACCTTTGGTAACTTACAGAAGAGCAGCTCTTTAATTAAGGACCAGGTCAGGGTGTTGCTTACACTATGCTCTTTGTTGCTGTGCAAACATGTCAGATGAGGCTCATGCCTCCTCTCTCTCGGTCCTGAAAAATTCTACTATTGATAAGAAATTGGCTACAATTTAAGTTGTGAACCTATCTAATTTTCCTTGATACCTTTAAACGCTTCCATCACCTAGCCTTAGTAAATTTTTTTTACCTTACTGTTTCAATTCAGGAAATCCTGATTCCCAAAGCCAACCCTCTGCCCCTCAACCAAACAGAAAAACCCAGCTGAGCCTCAACATGTACATCTGAATTCTCAGAAGAGGAAATATTTTCTTGGTTTAACAGCAACTGTACAATATTACAAACTTAGACACATGAAAAACAATCAGGCAATAGAAAATGTACAACAGCTTTGGTGTTATACAAAATAATAAAAAAAGACTTGACAGCAAGATAACATAGTTCATAATGTTCTCACCACAGCCACTTCATTGCTGACTGTAAGACAGTTACTTCTGATATTCTCTGTGTGGCCTTACCACTCATGAAAGATCCTACTATATTACTACAATAAGAACTGTTATGAACACCATAAAGTAAGCCCCAAATTTTATAAAAACATCTTGCCTCTTTGCACTATTGCTTTGTGGCACATTGTCAACAGAACAGCAGTCCAAAATAAAGTGACAACTAGATTTAATAAATTAATATACTTCTTTAAAGATGTACAATGCACATTCTTTTTAATCCAAGGTTTTAGGGTGTCAGGATACTTCTATTTACACATATACAGACCTCAGACAGCTTTGATAACATCAGAAAATGCAGATAAGGAATAGTGCCTTAACTGCTATCCGGATGCTACTAACAGAAGCCAAAACACTGCTGAGAGTATTATTGGGAGAGATATCCAAAGACTTAAGAAGAGTCTATGTAAAAAGGACACGTAAAGGCAAAGGGAAGGTGAAGATGTTGAAGGTGAAGACCATCTATTCTTGTGAAGACTGAGGTGGAGTTGTTGATGTGCCTTGTTTACCAGACTTTCGTTCGTAATTCACAAGTCGTTGCCCAACAAGGTACCTGGGATTATAGTAAAAACAGTGAGAAATTAACAAAAGTTATACAGTTCCATAACACACATCCACTCTATCTCCTTTTGATACCGAAGTAGGCTTCTCATTTCAACAGAATTTATTCTACAGGTGATCTCCTCCTCCCTGAACAGCCTTCAACCATCTGCATCTTTTTCTCAACATTCAGGCATTTCATAATGGAATACAGGCATTCCAGGTTTGCATTTACAGCCTTAACGTTGGTAGTCATGCAGTTCAGACATATAAGCTGAATGAAGATATGAAGTACAAAGAGCGTGTCTGCATTATTTATATACCCAGTCCCTTTGCTGGATGATACTCTTAAGAGCATCTTTGCAGCACCTGCCTGAGCCACTAAATTCCTTTCCATGCTTCCTATTTGTATGCTGGTTCTAGACATAGAAATGCCATACACACCCATGATTTTCTTCCCCTGAAACCTGCCATTTCTTTTAGAAACTTTTTCACCCCGGCTCCTTCTCTCCCAGTACCATCACCAACCAACCACTGCACATTTCTTGTACATTTTAGAATGCCACAAAAACTTGCATATGCTTTTGACATTTGTTACGTGAAAGATTTAATTAGGCGTATTTCTAAACCATAAATTCCTACCAGCTAGCATGACTGTGTTTGCTTACTTCCTGAAATGAGATCACTAACTTAAGCTGTACAAACTTCCTGTCTACAAGGATGGTTCTAATATTTAATAATTTAATATCAAAGTATTTTCCACTTACATGTATTTCCACAGCTTTGTATACTGTTTCATGCCTTATTTAGGCAAGAAAACAACTTGTAACATTAAGGCAAGATGCAATTCAACATGCATTTTGCCTGAAAGATACTAACAGTTAGTTCAAAACCCATTTGAAGAGAAGTACCAGCCACACACGCTACAGTAGGCCAAATACTGCAGAACGTGTTACGAAGGCGGATGACAAACAGGAGTTAAATCAGCTGATCAAAAAAGGTGCTAAGGCATAAACTGATCTGCCGAGAGTTCAATTTTAGTTACAACTCTGAATATTTCTATTAATACTATGAATTTCACATTTACGCCAACACTTAATATATCAGTCACTTCCTAACATTTCAGACTCAAAGCAGTTTTAGGTTTGACTCCTTTTGTTGTCAGCGGAAAGCAAAACTGTTCTAGAGTAACTCAGGACATGAATATAACCAACTTGTTTATTCCTTTCAAGTATGAAAGAAGCCTAGGAAGGCCAGATGCTGGGGTCCAAAACTTATTTTTCTAAGTCACTAACCCATAAGGTAATGAGGGTAACACAAAAATAAGATAATAAGTTTAACAGAAAAAAAGCTTAGAAACTAAGCAGGATAACCAGAAAAAAAGAAACACTAGGAAAATTAATATTTTCAGGCATTTGAGTAGTACAGAGTAATAATTACTTAAAACATCAGAAAACAGTACAGAATTTGGGAAGGACAAACTCTATCAAATCAACTGAACGTTCTTTAGCAGGTTAATCAGACTAACAAGTAGACTAAACAAAACAGTCATGCAGAAAAGGTTGGAGAAATGGTTTTACAAGCAGCAGATTGAGACATGATTTTACCACCACGCATGTCGGAATTATTGCATTCGCTGTCCATCAAGACCACAGATGGGGAGACAAACAGGCAGTCAGCCTCATTTGTACACACAAATTCAAGACACATTCAAGCTAGATACAGGGGAGTGTCTTTGCAGATTCACAGAGTGGTAGGGGGTGGAAGGGACCTCTAGAGATCACCTAGTCCAACCCTCCTGCCAGAGCAGGATCACCTAGAGTAGATCACACAGGAACAAGCCCAGGCGGCTTTGGAAAGTCTCCAGGGAAGGAGACTCCACCCCCTCTCTGGGCAGCCTGTCCCAGTGCTCTGGCACCCTCACAGTGAAGAAGAGTTTGCTCATGGTCAGGTTGAACCTTCTGGTTTTCAGTTTATGGCCACTGCCCCTAGTCCTGTCACTGGACACCACTGAGAAGAGCCTGGCCCCATCCTCCTGACACCCACCCTTTAGCTATTGATAAGCATTGATAAGATCCCCCCTCAGCCTCCTCTTCTCCAAGCTAAACAGCCCCAGCTCTCTCAGCCTTTCCTCATACGGAAGGTGCTCCAGGCCCTTCATCATCTCAGTGGCCCTGTGCTGGGCCCTCTCCAGTAGCTCCTTGTCCTTCCTGAGCTGAGAAGCCCAGACTGGACACACTACTCCAGGGGAGGCCTCACCAGTGCAGAGTAGAGGGGGAGGATAACTTCCCTCAACCTGCTGGCCGCGCTCTTCTTAATGCATCCAAGGATGCCACTGGCCTTCTTTGCCGTCAGGGCCGACTGTTG
>NW_010245713.1:10049-32188 GCF_000690775.1 Eurypyga helias
ATGGGGTTGTTCTTCCCCAGATGCAGTGCTTTACAGCTGCCCTTGCTGAATTGCATTAGATTTCTCCAGCCTGTCCAGGTCACGCTGGATGGCTGCACAGACAGTGTTCCTGTGTTTATCTACTTGAACCACAAATAAAACATTTGCCAAGAGCAGTTTAAGTCTGCCTCAGAGGGACATTTGTCTAAGAAAGCTTCTTAAAATACCTTTTAGCCCTAAGTATCTACAACATCTGAATTCAATCTGGAGCTGTTATCAGAATTTAAAGTGTAAAGATTAAAAAACCCACACTGTATACTCACTTGTCATTTTTAATATGTTCATAAAGGCGCTTGAACTGGCGGACTTGGAAGGAAAGAATTCCCATCAAAACCACCACCATAAGCAGAAAAGGATAAATCCGTCGCTGAACAAGGTTTTGCATTTCAGCTGTAACCCCTACAAAACAAGAAACAGCCCTCACATAACCCAACATTGCTAAAGCAACACACACCTTTCTGCTTCTGTACCTTCTTCTACACTTTTGTTCTACTGTGACAAAAAAAATAAGTAACACATCCCTTTATCTCAGAGATCCAACGTGACAGCTGCTGTTCTTTTTCATCCAAAGCATTAAAGCTGAAAGTCTTCCACTAACACAGTGAAAATCCACAGCAAAGAAATTGGGCTTATCAGCTCTTTGTGACTTCTGTATACCTCCTATCGGAGAAGAATTGACACTACCAAAGTCTGCCTTCAAGTGAGAGGCTGAAGAATAAAATGGGACTTCTTGAAGATGTTAACATCAGCAGGTACTAGCAAAGACAACTGTTGATGAAAAAAGCTTATCTACCCTGCTTCTAATCAAATTATTTCCCTCAATTATGAGGAGATAGGAAAGTCTGGAAAAAAAACCCTATATTTACAATTTACATTTTATTTTAACACTGAGTGAAAACATCAAAACAAAACCCAATATTTTCAACTGTTCTAAGCTTCGTTTAGAATCTGACAAGTCAGAAAAGATGTCCTCAGCTCAGTATAGCTCTTCAAGAGAGACTAAAATTGAAGGTTGATTGTCCAAATAAGGAATGAATTTTCCTTCCCTGTCCCAAACTAGCTGGATTCCTACATTTCTGCTGTTAGATACTATGCAGTCCCATACTCTTGATGTATTCTGCAGCTGGTTTATTAAAAAGTCAGAATAATGTATTGCATTTCTCAACACACCCCCACTTTTAGGATAACACAGCAATCCTTAAGCTGTACGTGTATGTAAATACATTTGCTGGCAGAATAGTTGGGGTGGGAGTAGTTGTTGTTTGTGCTCTTAATAATTGGGAGCTTTATTCCCACAAACAGGTGTTCCGAACGCACACATACCTAGTAAAGGTACAACACCAGACGCGATGATGTACGGTACACACAGGGAAAGCAACAGAACAGAGATTACGGGTGCCGCCAGTTTACGGATTATGAAGTGTAAATCAATGTTACGAATCCCATTTGCATATACCTGGAAGAGGAAGTTAGAAGCAGAATAGGTCAATCAAGAAAGCAACGCTTCGCGCTTGCAGTAATAACGACAAGGTTTTTACACAGTTCTCCTTATGAGAGGAAACAGGAGTTATCCAACTTGAACAAAACGTGATGGCCACAGTTAAGAAGGAAAAACTCCGTGGCAATCCACATCCGTGAGGGTTCCAGGAAATCATTTAAATAGTGTCCAGGGGAGCAAACTTAATCTGGAATAGTGCTGTGATTTGGTTACGAGAGTGCAAGAGACCAGCTGACAGATCATTAAGTAGAACTGTGGATGGTGGTTTTGTGGGTGACCCAGGATCACTTTTTGCTGTTAACTGGCTGAAAGGAGATCCTGTGTATGCTGATGGAACAAATCTATTAGATTTGGTTAACACGGGCAGAAAATAGGATCTTATTTTGTATTTGGTTGGGTAGACCAGAGCCCCTGCATGTGGAGTCTGTGCCTGAAGACACGGCCTCCACAATTCTTGAGGAGCTGAAGCCTCAACATGACTAGATTAACCATGGGAAAAGACGGATTTCAAATAGCTATCCCACACAGTGGGGCAATGGCCTCTGTCCCACATGGCTCAGGAGGGTATGTGTATAACAAACAAACAGGCCCAGGGAGAGCACTCAAAGTGGAAGGAGGAGCCACGGCATGCAGCAAGAGGTAATTCACAGACTACATTTCTCCAGTGTGACACCTGAAGTGAGGACTGTGTGGTAGGCTTGAGAAGCACCTCTCGTACCGAGGGCAGGACATGCACCATAGCCACTAAATATACAGCACAGGGCTGAAAAGGTACTTCCTGACAACCAACTGAGATCCCTCATTGAGATGACGAGCGTAGAACTTACAGGTTATAATCAAGAAAAAAACCCAAATCCCTCTGCCCAAAAAAGCAACACGCTTTGTAGCTCAGAACTGCTCACAGAAACTGTTCTGTCTTGCTTAAGAATCAAAGGGGAATGGAAATCCTGCCTTTCATATGCACTCATCTGTGAGCGAGAGAATCTCTACAGCTCTGGAGAAGGCAGAAATTCTCTCTTCTTGAGTGGTGGACATAAATAATATCTAGTATTCAGACAAAAGTGAATTCAGCTGAAGAAATAATGATGTTTCTCACTTTAATACAAACACGATATAATTGCTTATAAGTATATGCAGCATTTTATTTCAGAGGTTTATTTTTGGTTTATTGTTATGTGTACCTTAATGGATTAGGCTAGGCAATTTAAAAGGATTCTACAAGACTAACTGAGTTTTACTCAATTACTCAAATTACTTCATTACTACAACAGGAACTCTGTTTTCTGACACACAGGTTCAAAAAAAATGTTCAAAACATATTACACAGATAATACACATGGACAATTTTTTCCTACCTGTTCAATAACAGTTTTCAGCCACCACTGGGGACCCATCAGTGTTATGGCAGCAATTATTTTGGCATGCAGAACTCCAAGCGCCCAGTCCTAATTTTGTAAAAATGGACTGTTAGCATTAACACGTTTTTAAGTAGTTTGACAACCAAAAGCCTTTAGAGCAACTTGTTAATGTTACTTACAAGTGAAAAGATAATTACTTTTCTACTTACATGGGACACTGTGTCTATCGGATCACTGAAATGCAAAACCCCTCTGATGTCATCCCACAAAGTTCAGCTTTTCATACTTAAAATTCCTAAGCATATCCTTGTGGTTTAAATAATCTTTACATGCAGATTGACTGTCTTTACCGCATCAAAATATGCTTATGGGAAATGCTGTGAAGCACTAAATAAACATGAAACAAGAACTGCAATATCCCTTATACCTAAGTAAAGAAATGTTATCAACAGCAGATGGATGGGAGCAACTGACCTGCCACGGATAGAAGAGAGGTGTTTGATCCAAAGGAACTCTCAAAGGTGCAACGATGACCAGTTCAAACAGAAGACCGAGCAAAAGTGGAACCACACCAGCTAGCAGTATAGCCACTATTAATGTCTTCATTATCTAAAAAACACCAAGACCTCTAATTAATATGTTTATCAGAAGATTCTTTTTGTTTAAACTTCAAAATGTAACTTAAACTACAGACAGACAAAGCTGGAGAACACAACTACACAGCCTTTTAATTCATACAGATACACCCCAAGAAATAATTTCAGTTATGTACATAGCTTTGCAAAGGAAGTTTTCAAGATTGTGTCCTATTCCATGAGCCCTCCAGAAAAAGGCATTACTGTGCCTGCTGGTGACCATGTAGTTTTAAACCATAAACCACTTTTGACTGTTATCACTAGGGAATAATATCCAATGGCACTTCATTCCATTGAATATTCTTGTATGTTGGAAAACTATAGAAGAATCTTCCCAAAACTGCTAATTTTTCTCCAGTGAAAATAAACATTAAAAATTCACTTATTATGGAATATTTCTGACTTCAAAATAGAAGACTTTGTTAGAGTACCATGCCAGAGTCCTTTATTCTAGAACTCTCTTAGTTTATATGCATCATCCGAAACTCAGATACAAAACTAGTCTGACGTAATTAACATGATCAGGAGAAGGGACAAAGGACAAAGAGTGTTACATTTTAGCTCTGAATTTTCTTAAACAAGCTTAGGATTTCCTAAATGAAAATGATGGGTGAGATATTTGGGAAACATGATAATACATGGCACACAGACTACTCTTCCATCTGTAACAGTCCAATATGCACACAAACACACCCATCACAAGATACCATTTTTATGAATGTTTAAAATTACTAAGGCAAGAAATATACTATAAACAAAACCAAGATAATAAGGTGGGATATAAATTTGGTGCCACAGTGAGAATCTTGAACTCCTGGTAACAAAAAAGGGATTGTCTTTAAAAACATTAATTCAAACAACACAGATCTTACAAATCATAAAGGTCTTTCTGAAGAATATGCATCAAGCTACTTTGTAGAGACACGTTCATTGTCATCATCAATCAGTTTTACTAGTTTTTTTAAATCTGATAATGTAGAGTTGCTAACTGAGTAACAGTTAAGCTTAAGTATGTGAAAATGTAAATGTATTTGAGGGCACATCACGTATGAGATAATAAAATGCAACATATTCACCTTTAAAGGAAAACAGAAAAACATACATGTTATATATAAACATCTACATTCAAACTTATTTACACTGATTGCTTAACATTCTGCTAAATAGCTTCCAAAAATACAACCACCCTAAGCGATGGGAAAGTGAGCTGCAAAAGCTTCAAAATGATCTAAAAAGGAAAATGTAGTATACCTTACAGAGTAAAACCTGTGGGAAAAAAAAAATGAAACAAGTTCTGTTAGCTACCTTTTTGATAACTCAGTAAAAATTTTTTTCTCAAGACTCACCATGAGAGACCATTCTTTGACCTTCTGAAAAATCACCCTACGACCCTGCGGCATCCAGGCGACCAGCACTGTCACTGCTCGGATAGTTAGCCAGCAGACATAAAGACCACACGCAGCCGTGTACAGTTCGTGGATTTTGGCAGTCCCCGTCCAAAACGACATTAGCCATCGGCCAGCAAATACTGAAAACACAAACACTGTTAAATAGAGTAATGCTTTTTGATGTATTAAGGAAGGATGCCTATTAGAAAAAAATACTTATCATATTTATTGTTAAATGTCAATGAACAAAAAAAATACTTATATTTATTGTTAAATGTCAATGAACAAATAGTTTGCAGCATAAACCAGCACTGTTTTGCTATACCCGTAAGGCAGGAATGTGTCAAGCACTACATAAAGAGTTATGCAGATGATGCCAAATACACACGTAGAATTTCTTTTTCCCTAAGATTTCATTACACCTGCAATGTGATCTGAACTACAGCAAAACGAAGCACTGAATACCATACTACTCAGGGTCTAAACACTAATCTACACACAACTGCAAAGGCAGTAATGGATTAGTGTATAAGCCTGAACTTCAATCTTGGGAGCTACGGTTGGGTTATTCCACTGCTGCATGCAATTGTTTAAGACTTTCTGATGGGGCTTCTGAAGGTCTCTGACAAAAATGAGAGACCTATTTGCTACACTGCATTTTAACAGTGTTTCTATTCACTTGTATCACAGTGGAATTATTTTATGTGCTACTATTAAAAACATAACAAAATTCAGAACGGATCTTGACATACGACTGACTTGAGGATCATTAATACTAGGAGATGAAAATGACAGGGTACTACAGTAGCCAGGTTATAAAATTCAAATTAGTTTACATGTCTTAATTTGTTCCAAAGTATTTGAAAAAACCCCAAACCTACGAAGTGCTTTTGATTTGGTTAAAGTACTTATTCATACGTATTTGGGAAGTGGCATGTATATCACTTCATAGTCTCCTAGTGACCTGTCATGATGACACCCTCAGGATATTTAACTAAGGAAGATACTGTAGCAGACCTAGCAACATCCTATATATTTTCCTTCTCTAAATGGAAAAGCATGTGCAAGAATATAATTTCTCTTTTACGCTCAATCCTACTACAGAGACTGCCTCAGCACTTGGAGCCCTGCCCTTAAAAGAAAATTCTCTTACAACAACACAAAGGAAACAGCAATCTCTGTTACTTAAGTACACATATTACCTCTATAATTTAGATTTTGGAATACTTTAATTTGATGATGTACCATTAAAAGCAAGACAATTTTCTATGTTTCCTCCTTTCAACTTTAATCAATGGTTTCAAAGTATCTGCCATTGTTGAGCACAGCAACAAGCTGAATTCTTTAACTGCAGTTTTACAATACTATACTTACCTGGTAAGGTAAGGCAGATAAGACTAGCAATCAGTAATGTTATGCACATGAAAACAATCAAAAGAAATATCTGAAAGAGGAAAAAAGAAATGTAAGTTATAAAAATAAGTTACTAAACCAAGGTAAAAAACCCGCCAACCTATAAAAAGATGTATCATCCTAGGGAGGCAGCTAAACTGGAATGTTCAAACACTGACCAATGTTTCATTGTATAAATAAATCAGGGACAAGAAACCCACCTGGGGTGCGTGCAGCCTGCCTGCGGCGTCGTGCACAGGACCAGAAACCCACCTGGGGTGTGTACCGCAAGCCCACAATGTCGTGTATTTCTTTTAAAAGTTCACATCACTTGTCACAATAGTAAGAATTAATGTTTGAATCCAGAACAGGTGAAGTTCTTTGTTATGTTACATTAGAAACAATCCCTTTATTTCTGCACTGAGCAGCACACCAACTCTCAGTTAACCCTGGAAGGCTCTGTAGGCCAGAGAAGCCTTTGTTTTATAAAAGGAAAGAGTTAGAAGAATTATCTAGATTGCCTGATAAAACTGATAACAGGCTTTTACATAGAATAATTTAAAAAAATCTGATCTTTTAATTTTGTTGGAGATCAACGAAAACCTTCCCTTTTGTCTCACTGGGTTAGATATACCTACCCTGAGCGGGAATTTTAAAGGCCTACGATAAGGCTGGAAACCCACAGGTCCTCCTTGCTGAAGTATGGCTTGATGGGCTGCATGAAGACCTTCTCCCACCACTGGAATGGCATTATTATTGCGAGCATGCTGGTTGTTAGGCTGCTGGTTTGCATTGTTTTCATTCTCTTCCTGGTCACCAAGTAAGTAAGAATGGAGATCCCTGTAACAACCAAAATTTTAGTTTTGTTCTGTTTGATACAAATGGGAATCTTACAAAAAGACAGGCCTACTCAGAATGAGTACAAGTTGTACAAAACGTATACAGGAGTGCTGGTGGAATCTTGATAAAGTAAAATAAATTGTCTTCTCATAATGTACTCAGTGTCATGCTAAACACAGAATTTAGAAGAAAGATGCTAGTGTGGATACAGATTGGAACAGTGGGGATACAGCCACAAACAAAGATCAGTTTTATGTTTTAAAAACATCTGGTATTGGAAACAACTGCCTTGAAACCTAAACTGTACAAGGACAACAATATATTGCTATACGCACTTTTTTTAAAAGTACAGTCAGATTTTTTCCAGATTCTAAATTGCTCAAAGCCTGTTCACAACTAAGAACATCAATCAGGGAAAAAGCCCATCTACTTCAAAAAGTACTCTGTTGATATTTCCTGCACACAGGTCTGATTAAAAACCACCCAAACCCAGTATGAACATTTAGAAGCTAATTTTCCTCAGCTTTAGAAGAATCTGTAGCGGCAAGATGCATGCGGATATCCTAATGGCAGACAATGAAAAAAGCAGACTGCTGTAAAAATGTTTAAGAAACGCAGAGGAAAATATTTTCATCTTTGATCAACTCAAATTGCTGAAGAGAGGTATCACAATTGTTCTTAAGCTGCAACAGGGGAGAAAGCAAAGCCATTTCTATCGTCATCTCTGAAATTGTCCTCCTGCTTCGGACTTTAACCACTGTCAAAACATGGATACATTAATTCAAGAAATAACTTTCCAAAATGCAAACTGAGAGAACAGGGGTGGGGAGAGTTTCCTTATAAGAAGCTAAACCAAGTATTTTGTATTGCAGCGGAACAAAAGAAGTCTCTTGTTTTCTCAGATTCTGAGACATAACTCAGCAAAGAATAAATCTTCATCCTAATGGTGCTGCGTTAGCACGACACACAATGAGCGAGGCATGGTGGGAGAATGCCAACAGACTTTGAAGTTAAATTTAAAACTTTATAAAAGCAAAACCAATCTTTTTTCTTGACTAATTTGGCAAGCCACATATGAACTAAAAAATAATTTCAAGTGTGAGAACACTGCCCAGCAGTCTAAATTAAAGACCCTCACTTTGTACAAGCATTTACTTCAGCTGACAAAGATACCAGTTTTATCCTTCTTTAGAGACTGAACTTTTAACATTAAAATCCCCACTTTAAAGGCATTCACTTCTTCAGCTTAATGTTCTAAATTTTTTTTCCTTCTTATAGTAAGAAATGCAAGATGTGCACATTAATTTTACTTAGATGACTCATGGAAATGCTCTGCTGACACTCCTTTAATTCTTCCATAAAATAGGAAGTTAACAAGCTGTTATTCATACTTACATAGATTTTTTTTTTATACTAAGCAAATGCTGTAGTGGTGTACCAAAAGAATTACTTGTCAAAGACTAGTCTAGAAATAGGTACAAGTACTGATTAGAAGAAGGTACTTCCACAGGAAATCACTATAGAAGTTTTTCATCACGTGTTTATCTGTAAAGTAGTTAAAGCCATTTGTTGGGATAACTCCCTTGAAAGCATGCTGCTTTCACGTTAAAAGGCTAAGCTGGATACATGGTTGATTTTGGCTTTCTGTACTTACAGCAAGTATCCGGCAGTAACAGTCCATGCTCGTACAAGACCTTTCAGCCACTGTCTCGTATGTCCTTGTTCTAGCAAAGCTGGAAGCACCACCTGAAGCAAAAGGAGCTCTAGGGAAAGTTCACTTACTGGAGCATCACTAGAAACAATTGGGAGAGCAGAAAGTCAAACTTAAGAAACATCCTCATAGTAAACTTTTACACTGAACCATAGTAACACCACCAGAGCAAAAAAAAAAATATACTGGATACCAACAGGAACCGTTCTTAGGTTTTTGCAGACATTTCTCCTTATATACTACTCTGAGCACGGGCTAGGTGTTCATGAGTGTTTACGCACACAAGAAATTTAAGGAAAATTTTGAGAAAGATTATATCAGAGAATTTATTTGCTCTTTTATTTGCTTCTATCATTCCTGTTTCAATTATTATTTAGAAACAGAAAGATACTGCTGTCATTAAAAAGAAATGCAGTTAAAAATACTCTTTCATTCTTGAAGCAATGATAATCAGAAATGAATGGGAAAAAACAAACATGGCAGCAACTTCACTATCAAAAAGTTGAAGGGGAAAATGTTTTGAGGGTATAAAAAAACCAAATAGTTATCATTACAGGAGTAATACAAAATGCCTTTTATTTTTCTTAGTAGCTTATTATTTGACAAATTGTATCTTTTTACTTTTCTAGAACAAAGAAGTTTAGATTAATTGAAAAGAAACAAAGCATACCAAGCAATGTCACATAAATGCTCAAAGAGTGTAAATACACATTTTCCTAGTTATAGGAAGACTGAAAAAACATCTTTTTTAAATTAAATGCTTACCTGTAGAGCATAACATTGTATGGAAGAAAGTGAGGAAGGAGATACTTAATAATGCGTATAGGAAGCCAGAGCATGAGCAGTACAATTGATCCGAAGACAATCTGCAACAAGGAGGTGAGACAAGTTAGTCCAAATAGCAGAAACTACCAAACCTAGTTTCCCGCCCACCTCTCCGACATGTTTTCTGTGTCTGGCGAGTTAGCCCTGGCTAACAGCCAAACATCTATCCAGCTGCTTGCTCATTTTCCTCCCCGGCTAAATGGGAAGAAAATAGAAGGAAGGCAAGACGACTTGTGGATTGAGATAATGAGTTTAGTAAGAGAAAGCAAAAACTGTGCAGGCAGGCAAATCAAAATGAGGAATTCAGTCACTGCTTCCCACTAGCAGACAGATGATTAGCGACTTCCTGGAACGGGGCCTCAGTGCATGTTAACAGTTTCAGCAAGGCAAACAGTGTAACTGTGAACATCCTCCTCTTCCTCCTCCTTTCCCTCAGCTGTTACTGTTGAGCACATCATCTGGTACGGCATACCCCCTTGATCAGTTTGGGTCAATTGTCCCAGGCACACCCCCCTCCCAACCACCAGTTTATCTGCTGGAGGGGTGAGGGAACAAGGCAGAGCAGGAAAGAGGGAAAGCCCTGACAGTGTGCAAGCACTCTTCAGCCACAACCAAAACACCTGTGCGCAGGGCAACACCGTTTCAAAGGCGCAGAAGGGCATGGGCCGCTATGAAGAAATTAACTCCATCCCAGGCAGACCCGTAGGCCACGATGCCCTCACCAAACAGGGCTGCGGCCGAATAAGCCCTGACTGGCTAGCGGAGAGGGTCATGTCTCTCTTCCCCTTCCCCAGCACTGGGGATTACTCATTTTGGAATCCTCTCTCTTCTTAGTGGCTGAGTTTTCAAGCAACTTGTACAAGCTTCAAAAGATCCTCCAGTTTCTATTTCCTCACATTTAAAATTGGCTGAAAAATCAAAATTTAGTAGGGGAAATCAGGTGTATGAAGACCATGCTCTTTTACAAATCCTGTTTCCTTAAGGAACCAGATTAAAAAACACAGTACATACTAAACACATTCTTCATAAAAATGCACCACTAGAGACTAAAAATGCAAAAAATTATGTGTTTAACTGTGTAAAAAAAAAAATTGAATCCACTTACTCTTGAAACTAGTTTATGTTCTACACAAGAAATTTCTTAAAATTACTGAGAAAGAAACACAGGTTTGACTTGTTTTTTGAGATGGCAAGCTGTAAATGACCACCATCATTCTGGGTACCATATTCTAGCAGGAAGCTGTTTCTAGCTCATTAGCTTCAAAAGGTGAAGTTCAAGCAACTGCCAGTTCCAACACAGCCTGGGAAGGCATCTCCAAGACCTTTTGTAACAAGCAGATCTTTGCTTAGATTTGGGCCACCTGCTGCAACACAGTTTCAGGCAGCTAAAACACTATGACTCCCTAAGGAGAAAATCTTTTGAAAGGTGGACAGGTCAGCTCCTCTCACAGAACCACCGAGTGGTTTGGGTTGGAAGGGATCTTAAAGATCATCTAGTTCCAACCCCCCTGCCATGGGAAGGGACCTCTAGAGGTAAACTACCCCAACCCCCTGCCCTGAGCAGACCCAGTTACATCAGGTTGCTCACAACCTTATCCAGTTGAGCTTTGAGTATCATAAAAAAAGACAAAGATTCTGTTGGCAATCTGTTCCAATGTAAATGTTTTTCCTTAAATACACAGCAGCGTATATGGGAGCTAATGTATGAAATATTCTCTCCAAGTAAAGAAATTTCAGAGAAAAGTCCTTACCACTGATAAGATAAACCTCCTGAGATGTCTATAAATGGGCAAGTGAATCATTTCCTGCACAGGATTAAAGTCTGGATCATTCAAATTCCTGAGAAACCATAAGACACCAGGTCTCAATACCTGAAGTAGGAAATAGAAAACAATATACAAAGAGAAAATTATCTTTGCATTCTTTTTGATTTTGGATAACACTGCTGCAGCAAATTAAGTTTTAAACATAATAGGGGTATTTGTACCATTTTGTCGAACCTTGTTCATCAGAAATAGAAGAAATGAAGCATTATCATAGAGAAGTAGAGAAGCTAATTACAAGCTTAATTTTCAGGTATTAACTGACCTTAAAGAAATGTATTTAGACTAATGCGAAGGCAACACCCCTGTTTTAAGGGCTCTTTGTCAACTAAAAATCTTTAAGGAAAACATTCTCTGAATCATCATTTTCCACTGCACTAAGTGCCAGTTTGGCCCTTTTTACCTAAGGCTGAAATCCAATATACACACAAAAACCAGAGTAGCAGCAATACCCATACATGAAAGATCTAACTAACAGCTCAACATGCAAGCTTCTCTAACTACATTACAGACCAGTCTTGTTCTTACAGACTTACCTCTCTCAGTAAAAGAATGAAGGATGCAAAATAAAAGACGTAAACCATTCCAACTAACCAGTGCAGAAACATTGTGGTACCTGGGGCAGACTGGAAGCTCAATTCTCTGTCTTTCAAAGTGGCATCAAACATCTCCTAGAAGGTAAATAGTAAACAAATAGGGATAAAGTTTGGCAAACCTCCACAGCTGCTCATCTTGTTTAACCTAGTTCATATATATACTACTAGGCATTTAATTTAAATCCCTGCCTCCTGCCAACACAAATATTTACAGCTTTTAATTATAAGTGAATAATTCACAGTAAGAACAGCAAATAAAGATCAATTTCTGACCAATTTCTTTCTTCTGACAGAAAGAAGAAATAAGTCAAATACAAATATACACTACATAAGTCAGTTCAAACAAAGCAGCACTGTCATGGAAGCAAATACTTATTCTCTTAAGTAAAATTTGATTTATTTCTACTAAGGCTACAAGAAATTAATTTTCTCCATCTGAAATTAATCACTTAATTATTTTTCAGGACAGAAAAACTGTCCTTCTGCATTCCAAGCAAACACCACGTATGTCTTGTTCAAAACAGAAAAAGATCAGACAACCATTAAAACACAAAGTCATTACCATGTCATATAAACTGACTACATAAAGAAGCTAATTACAGGCAGACTTGTGTACTGAATATCATTCATTATCACAGTGGTCTTGTAAATGCAGTAAAAAGGATTAGCATCTTATTATGTTGATAATAGCATGTTAATCTGTATTTATTAACAAAGGAAAACAAAATCAGCATTAAGTACTACCTAAACAACTCTTTCTCCCTGGAAACACTATGTTTATAAAGAGAAGAGTGCTGTCAAATTCATATCAACCACTCTCTTTTCACTGGAACTTTTTTCCTTTAAAGTTTTATCCCATTTATTTCCATTCTTACCAAAGAGCATATATCCAGCCACCAGCCACAGATGAGAGGAAACACACCAATTTCAACCACCACTAACAAGGAAACCTTTAGGAAAAAGGAGAACAGAACATTTCACTAGTTTTATAGAAATTGCTAAGAAAATCATAACGTAAGCTTAAATGGAGAGAGCTTTTTGTGACACACACACAAATAAAAGGATTACCTTGACAACTATATAGCAAACTCCTAACAAACGACGTGAGCGCTGGAACTTAACAAGTGCTGCCAAACCCTGAATAGTTTTGTCAAGAAAATAATACTGAAAAATACTGTATAGCATAGTCTGATTAATATGAAACACTCTGTTATGTGGCTTTTAGCAACAGGAATTTTAATAAAAGACGAAAGTAAAATAGGATGTGTTTTATCAGGGCTCTATTTTCAATATGGGCTGTGACTCTAGAAGTCACAATCTGATGTGCTGGCTAAGTCCCCATAACACGCATCTAACATAAATAAATGAACAAATAAACAATGTCACCCTTCTTAAATTAAACATCCAAAGTTCTCCAAGACATAAACAGTCGTCTTTGAAACTGTCTGCCATGAGTAAGCGAGTTTCAAAACTGAAGGCCTACCTTAAACAGTAGCTTTCATGCAGTCTGAAACAAATGCTCACCTTTCCCAAGACAAGCTGGATGCCTATTACAGTTTGTGGGTTTGTTTTGTTTTCTTTTAGGAGGCAAGAGAGATGTGTCAATCAACTACTTTACCACATTTGCACTGCACATCGGTATGGTGCGGTTTAAAGTTGATGTTGGCTCTGTGCACTCTTGAACAGAAAACTGCTAACAAATGTTGCTAGGTGTAGTCCCTTCAAAAACACAAAGCTAGAATGCAGACTTTATACTTGTGAGCAAAACCATCTCGCTTTCAGGACTTCACCATTTCATTATTAAGTGAGTTATCACCTGAAAGAAGCCCTTGCTGCAATCTTTCGGTGGTTCAGAGACATAAAAGAACACTAAAATAATCCACTCTCTAAATATCTCTCAAGATCAAAAAGTTATGTGAATGAGTTTCCCATCCTACCCTATGTATTTTCATTAACTCCATTTCTCTTTCTGCTGCAACGATGTAGCCCACAGCAACAATGTGAGGACAGGGAGGAAAAGACAATGGTTCTTCACCTATCTTCTCAGACCTCCAAAATTTAGTTGGAGGCCTTCAAGCAAGCATAAAAGCCTATGACTTCTTGTTGTTAAATATGTGCAATGTTCTGGAGAATGCAGTCAGGCTGAACTTCTATACGTCCAAGAGAACACAATAGACTTTTTCTTCTAATTTCACCAAAAGAGCTGAGCAAAATGGTAACTTAATTGCATCTGCATCACGTCCATGCCTCCTCAAAACAGAGCCAGAAAAATGATTTACACGTAAAATCTGAACCAGGGAACTACTGACAAAAGGATACATGACACACTATTAGAGTCACTGCTAGCAGAACATAGCCAACTATGGTCGTAATCAGGCCTTCAAAGTGAGATGCTTGAACCTGGAGGGTAGGGGAAAAAAGGGAAAGCTTATCAGTCTCTTAAAAGATTACGTCTCCTTTTTATGTAATTAAGATAAATTCCAAATCTCAACTCTTCAATAAGTATGACAAGTTTCTTTAGTTTTTGTATATTTTAATAATCTTCTAATTTTTGGTATCCCCATCAAGAGTAGAAAACGTTTGCTTTTACAGGAAAAGTCTAACAACTGCTTTCTTCAAACACTAAACAACCTCCACATATGAAGCAAAGTGTCACCTTACACCACCTCGCTACCCCCTAGCTTTCTCTACTTATTATGATCAACCATGGAAATTACTCAGTACACAAACTAAAAATAGACATGAGGAACAACAGGCCATTGAAAAAAACCAAACACGTATGCATTTTTTTGGAAAAGCAGGAAACCTCACTTGAAATATAAATAATGGAGGAAGTGGGAGAACATTTTTAATCATAGATTAAAAAAGATTCAAGGAGAAAAAACCCAAAAGACACTCCAGGCTACTTTTGCCATCACAAACAGATGTGGAAGTATGCTACAAAAATACTGTGATTAAATAAATAGTGGCAGTTTTTTTGTTTTGAAATTATGAAACAGTACTCACATATTCCTCGAAGCCCAGGCCAACAATGGAGAAGTGTCCAATGTGGTACGGACAAAATGCTGCATCATGTAAGCAGAAGGAAGGGGGGAAAAAAAGAAAAGGGCCATGAAAAGTGCTAAATGGAGTCTTATTTTGCAGCATGTGTACTGTAACACTGAAATTATTCTACGTCCCGTTGATTTTGTGAAAACAACTAAAAAAATTACTTTCTGTGCAAATATTTGTAAATTTTGTACTTTATAATTTTACAAACACCGGAAGTAGGTCAGAATTCACACCGAATTGTGGGAAAGGTACTAAAAATAGGCTTGTGAGGCACAAATTACACTCCCAGATCTCCTGCTTGCTTGGGAAAGTTGTTCCCTTTCTCTACTTCTTAGTTTCCCACTTGTTAAAGCACATGTACAGCTACTGAAAACACATCTATATGACCAGCTTATTAATTATTCTTATTATTCAATTATTGAATTTAAATCAAGGATTTAAAAATGTCATTATCTACTTAATTTAGAAAGCCTAAATTTTATAGTAGCTATAATCCTAATTAACTTGTCATAACTACAAATTTAAATTGACTAATTATCAGAAATAAATAATTCAAGTATTTTCCAACTTTTCTTAGAACAGCTATAGGTTTTTTGCTAATTAAATATAGATGATAACTCTTCTTGTTTTCTTTTGATCTGCTGATTTGTTTCAGTAACTAGATGCTTAAATTGCTGGTTCCGTATTGCGAGCTTTACTTTGCCAGCAAAAATTTCTTATCTACAGTATGACTTCAGTTTTAAAAGCTCAAACTCTTCTGCCAAGAAATTACCACTTAGAAAACCACAGCAACATAACCAATCGCTTCCTAAACTGGCAAGTCAGAGCAAGTGAAAATTTGTGTCTGGTATCTCATGATGTGTATAAAAAATGCTCTATCTTGTCAATAAAACACTGCTGCTTCATCACACAGTTGTGGTCAAATTAACAACACTAAGGAGCTCGAGCAACATTATCCAAAAGCTTCTGTTAGTAGTGAAACAGGCAAAATTAAGGTACAGGGAAGAGCAGTTATTCTCCCATGTCACTCAACAGGTGTAAGGTATAAAAAAAAAACAACCAACCAACCAACACAGATTGGGGGAAAAAAAAAAAAAAAAGAAAAGAAATAGAAAAAAATCTGAATCACAGTCTAATGCCTCTCAGAAAGGTCTTAAAAAATACCTACATTTGTTACTCCCCTTTCTGCAGTAAAACTAGGGTGGAAATAAAAATGTATCCTACATATTATAAGCAGTAAATATAAAACAGGAATTCCAGAAACTCTCAAGGGGGAGCTTACTGCTTTTTACAATAAGGCAGGCATTTTACCTTTTTCTTTCAGGGTTGAAATGATTGAGAAATACACACCCAGGGTTTGGGGATTTTTCTTTCTGTTATATATATATTTTTTAAGCTATGACAAGTTTATGTCCAAGAAATTTTCCTAGCACTAACTATACATGGAATCAGAACCCAGAAATATTCCTATCCTGGACTAGAAACAGTCTTGCAAACATTTAAAGTTGCAGTTCAGCTTCAGCATCACAGGAAAGCAAAAGGAAAACGAAGTAAAATACACCACAGATTAGAATTTACTATTTTCTAAAATTGCGGTCAGTCCCATAGTAATTTTGGACACAAAATTAAAGTATATTTGACAATTCTACAGTCAGCTACATTCTTGCACACCCCCTTCCCTCCCAATTTTGAGCTCCAAAAATAGATTCTTGATGGAAAAAGTGATTTAACTAAATCTAGCAAAAACTACAAGAAAAAAGGTATCCCAGCCTTTCCTAAAAGTATTGCAGCTGCTCATAAATTAAATTCCAGGAGGTTCATCCTTTAATTTAACAGTATTCCTACCAAATATTAATTTATATGCTTCGGTTGACATCATTAAGCTTTTAGTAGATTTCCTGTTTTAAATCTATTCACTTAAAGGAATTACAACGACAAACCAGAAACAATAAAGATTTATTATTCATATTCCCAGTTCATTTGTAGATCTATTTTTAGATGTAGAAACTTCATTTATTCTGAGAGAACAGCCTTAAAATTAACCTGCAATATTACTTGACAAAGAAGGATCTTTTTAAAACCTAAAAGCAAATGATACTTACCAAACACAAGTATGAACAACGTATTCAAAGATACCACCCAAAAGACATGTTCCTGCGAGGAGTATGGGGAAAGGAGGGAGGAAGATGACAAAGGGTACATAAATACCAGTCGTTTCAATAAGCGACTTCCCTTTTGTATCTAAACTTCTTATTTCAACTGCCTATTGTTACCAGAACTTGCACACCTCGTGTTAGAGCCAAGAAATTTGCTCTAGCGCAAAGAGTAAAACATGCAGGACGTTAAGAAAGCATCTGTTTATTCAGTCATTTACCTAGACAACAGCACTCTTTATTTGCTTTGACACACTTATTTTGTAAAATTAAGCTTTTATTTTAAAATGAATACAGTAGTTCCACCTTTAGAAACAATTACGTGAAAGGTATGTGGATATTTGTTTAATAAATGAGAAAATGTTCATCTGAACATTCAGCCATTAGACTTTGTCACAAGTAAGCTGTCAACAAAACAAGCTCTCGCTCTAGAAGTGACAGCATGCCTCTATTTTTAGCGTTACTTTTAGCTAAGATGTGAACTCAGCCGTAAGTGCACTGGAATTTTAATTCTTTTGATCTGTTTAAGGACAATCACTAATGACATAATAAGCTACGTTTTTTTAAACATGAGATATTACAATAAATGAGAAGAAAGTTTATCTCAGATGCGAGACATTCATCCACTACAGCATCTAATAGACACATTCATAGGTAAGAATTATATTTCTTTCACATATTAAATAAAGTAAAAATTATAAAGTAAAAACTGGAAGAGAGCACAGATTTTTTTCCGTTTAACACATAAATTACTTCTCCTCTTAAAATCCGTGATCTGGCAGACGATACCCAATGAATGTAGCTGTGGCAGGTTAAAGTTTCCTTACTATTGACTCTTTTCACTCTCTCTCCCCTGACCTCAGAGCTGGACATCTCCAAGAGCCAGGTAGGATGGGGGCACCAGAGTGAGCCCTTCAAACAAGCTATAAGAAAGCCTGCTGGAAGTTATGATTTATAGAGTTGGTCAGGGAGATAATCAACATGGGTTCACCAACAGACAATTGTTAAAAAGCCAACAGACTTTTTAGAAGTCCTTTGCTAAATTATTGTACTGATAAATATTTCTGGAACCGATTTGTAAGATCTGTGCTCCATAATACAGACCGACTATGGCGAAGAATTCAAAAGAGATTTGATACTGATGCCAATTAAACCAATATCCATGAGAGGAAAAATTCTAGAGAAGAACAACAAAAAAAACCCCAAGTAAAGTCAGGAATCATAACTGATGATCTTAAATTTTAAAATCTAGTCCACACTAAAATTTCAGTAGTCATTTTCTGGTGGTATTAGAGCAAATCAGAGAAGTCTGAAGTCACTATTTTAATCATAACATAAAGACCAAAACCTAAGGCTAGAACAGATTATATATTTTCAGTGTATGCATTTTTAAAGGGGCTAATTTTTATTTACAGTGGAGTACATGATCCAAAGTTACCTATGTCTTTTAAGAAATTCCACTTTTATGCCACATGCACCCCTCTACTCTGTGACACTCCTAAAGAAGACAGTTTGCTTGAATAGGACACCATATGGAAGTCTTTTTAAAGAATGCCTATCATATGAAAATAAGGACTTCAAATTAAATTATGTAATTTTTAAAAATACCATTTACTTTTAAAAAAGCCTTCTACAAAAATTCTTAAAATGAAGGATTTCACTTACTAAAAAAACCAGAGATCCATCAAGTCCAAGCATCTGTGAAGATAAGAAAGTTAACTTTACTTACTCATCAGAAAATCTAAGCAACACGCATCTAAAATAAGCCTCACAGAAGCTTCTTTCACACCAACTTTTAATGTTCAATATGGTCAAAAACTTTTTTTTTATTGCTCAACCAACAGAACCTGGACACAAATTCTTAAAGACAGATACCAAATTCTTGTTCAACAGAGTAAACTCAGTTGATCAACAGCAGTGACACACAGGTGGAGTATCTTAATACACATGTATTTAGATATGGCAAACCAAATATATAATCAATTTATTTATTGGCTATTTCTCTCTAAGACTATGAAGACTCTGACAAGGATTTTCTATTTACAAAATATTTTAGTGATTTAAGTCTTGTTTAAAACATGTTTAAAAGTCTCAATATTAAAATACAGGAGCAATTTTTTTTTCCTTCCTAACTGCAAAATGTCAGTTTATGTTGCACTGAGAAAAGTCAAAGGTTAGTATTTCACCTTCAATGTACAAAACCAACTAGGAACAGGGTAGAGTTGCTACACTGTACATTATTAAGTTTAGAACAGAATTGGTTTAAAGCTGGGGTGGACAGGAAACAAATGCTTCACCACTCTGCACAGCTGTTTTGGGAAGTGTCCACAGAACAGCCAAAAATAGAGCATCTATTAAAAAAACCCCTCCTTTTCCCTTCACTTCAAGGATTTCTTACCATTTCAGTACAGACACTCCTACTCCACAATTAGTGCTGTAAAGTAACAGGTTCAAGGCTAGTTTGTACCAGGAATTTGCTCTAAGTTCCAAGATACTAAAGCTGTATGTTTTTTACAAAGTAAACCAAGATGCATGGTTTTGAAAATTCAGAAAGCTTTTGTGCTATTTTCATATGATGAAAGAGCAGAAAGGTCTGCCCCATTTTTGCTAGTACATGCCAACTAGATGTTGTACGTGTCTATGCCAGCACATAGGATTGGAAACGGTTATGAGTTTGCTGAAACAGATTTCTGTATTCACGGAGAGGCATCAAAACATTTTCAATTAAGACTACATCAGCATTTCCCAGCACGTACATTGGGTTCAGAAATACAACACTTACGTCTTGAGATACACAGCAGAATGGTTCACAAACCTGAATTTATGTATGCCTTTTTTCACCAAGTATCTGTCAAAGCAAACTCAGAACTTTTCACTAGATACAAAACAAAGACCAAGACCTGTCCCTCGTGATGAAAACTGTTTCTACTACACCGCCATCAAGGCAACACCTCTATCACAGCCTAGGAATAGAGTGACCAGCTTTACAACTGTCTGCCACAGGCACTAGCGACATGGGTAAATCACGTGAAGCTGCTGTATCTGCCTTCAGGTAGGTTTTCCTGCATGTGGTGAGCTTTGAACTCAGATGCTGGCTACTTCTACAGCAGCTACCAAAAAAAACAGTTCTCGAGCCTCTACACTGCTCTGATTACAGTGTATATGCATCTCATGCTCTAATTATGGCATCTGTGACCCATAAACAAAACAGAAGCAATATTACATTAAGATGTTCCATCATGTTTTAATAAATACATTTGTCTTTTGCAAATATGTAAATAAAGTAAATTAACCAAAATTTCGGTTTTCTCTTTTCTTTATTGCTTTCATGAACACAAAAAATTAAGCATTAGATTACACATAACGCATCAACTGCGTGCCTCTAAACTGGCCTGGCATCCTCAATGCAAGCTGCAATTAATTTCTAAACCTGACCAAGTTGAAGACTTCAGAAAAGTCTGTGCTAAAACATGTTTTAAGCTCCTAAAATCCTTTCAAATCAAAGAAATGTCTTTTTGATAATTAACAAGTAGCACAATAACATTTTGGTTTTAATACAATTATTTTTTTAGGTCACTGTTACTAACAGTTTTCACACTAGACAACGGTACCCAAAACCTATCCCAAATGGATTTTAACACAGCAATACTACAGATGATTTCAAGTATGTCTGAATTATTCAAGAAAGTGACTCTTACTCACTCGCTCCCAAGTAAGCTCTTCTGCTGCTCGATCCCATTCCAAAGCATTCCAGTTCATGTCATCTGAGGAGACAATGGCCATTTTTACAGCTGTTAGACTCACCCACAACAAGATGCAACTACTCCATGCTATGTTTTAAGTGAACAAAAAGATATTTCACTCTTAACTGCTGAGGGCTTTTCAACAAGCAAATCTTTCAGCACTTGAAAGAAATAAATGAAATTTGCATAAACAAGATAAATAAGCTGAAGTGGGAATTTACATAGCTTCCTTGAATCGTGACAGTTCTATTTTCAATGGTTTCATTTATATTTAAAATGAACTAGAACATTACTGTTTTGAGTCACCTGTTACCTTGTGCTCCATTGTTTGCATCTGCTGCATCTTCTACTACAGCATCTTCTTCATCTTCATTATCCTCCTCCTCTTCATCTACTTGTTCTTCTTGAATTTCAGGGTTCTCACCTACAACTACATTCTCAGCAGCTGGGTTAGCAGGTTGATCAAGCATGGCATTTTCAACACCTCCATTTACAACAGCCTGAGCCTGCAGAAACAAGATTTAGTATTGTTAGATTGATCAGCTTCTTTCTATCTGTATTTTTATCCTATGAAAAAACAAATAATATTTTTAAAATGTTAAATATGTATTTTGAGATAAGCATTACATTTGGCACCACTAAACCTTTTAAAATAGGAAGAGAAACATTCAGACTTCTTCACAGAGTAGCCGAGGTTGAAAAGGGCCTCTAGAGATCGTCGAGTCAACCCACATACTGAAAGGAGGGTGAGCTACAGCACGTTGCTCAGTGCTTGTTCCAGCTGGCTTTTGAGTAACTGCAGAGATGGAGACTTCACAAGTAACCTGTGCCAGTAGTTGATCACACTTACAGTAAAAAACACCCACACATGGAGGGGATTTTTGTTGTTATTTTATTTTTTTCCGCCTACATGGGATTTCCTGTATTTGAATCTGAGCCCACTGCCTGTTGTCCTGTCACTCAGTACTATCAAGACAACTCTGGCTCAGTCTTCTTCAGATCCTCCTTTAGCATTTACACACACTGATAAGGGCCGCTCTGAGCCTTCTCATCTCAAGGTCAAACAGTTGTCGTGGTTTAACTCCGG
>NW_010245714.1:0-53311 GCF_000690775.1 Eurypyga helias
GCTTCGTGGGGCTGGGGTGGAAGGGGCCGTCAGAGGTCACCTAGCCCTGCCCCCTGCAGCGAGCAGGACATCTTCAGCTCGGACAGGTTGCTCGGAGCCCCGTCACACCCCATCTCGCCTGTTCAGGGTGCACGGAGCCCCGTCCAACCGGAGCTCCGATGTTCTGGTTGCTCAGAGCCCCATCACACCCCAACTCTACTGTTCAGGGTGCACGGAGCCCCGTCCAACCGGAGCTCCGATGTTCTGGTTGCTCGGAGCCCCATCACACCCAACCTCAACTGTTTTCAAGGATGAGGCATCTACCACACATCTCTGGGTAACCGGTGCCAGCATCTCACCACTTGTTCTCTCCCCACTCAAAACAAGCTCTCAAAGGTGAAAATAGAAAAATGCACGCTGTGCACTTCTGTTTCATCTGCCAAAAGAAGGAATGTCGCGTGTTACACTTGCCCTGGCCCGGTACGCTTGTTGGGCAGAGGTTTGTTATTTGCTTTATTTTAACAGAAGAACCAAGACACAAAGGGATTTATGGAAGCTCAGAACAGAAAGTATTTCCATCAAGAAATGGTTGTGTCCTCCCTTCCTCAGAAATGACAGAAGGGCCCCTGAGAAGACACTAGTGCTCCTCCCTGCCTGGCTGTGGTCAGGGAGGGAGCACCCAGCACTGCCCGGGCAGCAAAGGTCCCTGTGACCCAAGATGCTGCTCCCACACCCCCTCTCCTCATCCCACAACACGTACACGGCGTTTGGCGTGACCGTAGCATCGAAGAGATGATTCACTGTCGGTATTAAGACAGGACAACGGCAGCGTGATTGGCACAGCATAAGGAGATCGTTTGTACTACTAAAATAAATCACCTCCTCCTTGTTTTGAAAGAATAACACAACAACACTCACATGTAAATGCATGTGAGAATTGCAAATGCATTCTTCTATTTATTCTGCTGAATATGTTAAAAAGGAAAAAAAAAAATACTGTTCCACTTAGAACTGAACACAAACAGCCAAATAACTCGCCCTTCTTCTCAAACAGTAGCAAAGGCTGGGGAACAAAAGAAAAAAGTCACTTTAACTGCTTACTCAGCAGAGGAGAGGTCGGAGAAAGTGGAAAGGACCCAGCGAGGCATGAATACGCTATCCCACAATCACGCTGGCTGCTACCACAACGAACATCTGCAGCACAAAAACAATGGCACCAGTGTAACAATCTGAAAATCCTTTCTCCCTTTTTTTTTTTACTTTAAAAGTGACTTCTTTGTTACTGCTAGCAGTAGTAAATTCTACTCTAAAAAGAGACATAACTCATGTAGAAGTAAAGGGAGCTACAAATCTTGAAGGAGGCGGGTGCTATACAACACTGCATCTGTGATGCCATAATTAGAGCTGCAATCACAGTCACAGCAAGTATTTTTGGGAAGACATACAACAGTCATTTGTTACCAGCGTCAGACACTCATGGAAATAATCTGTGAACCTGTGGTTATTCTTTTATTTTACAAACAAGCTGACCTTGCACACAAATGTTGTTTTTAAAGAAAAAGGTCATCTCTCCTTTTGCATTTCAGTCAAATTTTGCACAAAGTCACCCCCCTCCCCAGTCCTTTTTTCATACGAAACTGTCTTTTACAGTCTGTATCTTATACTTGTTTATTCCTACTAAGAAGTGATCCTTGGGTTAAGGCAGATTGTTGAGGTATGTGGCAATGATGTATAGTGTGTTTTCTCCTTACACTAATGTTTCTTGCAAAATTATAAAAAAACTCCACTGATATTTCTGAATATAAATATGAAGAAAACTTAAATCACATGTGATGGTTATGAAAACTCACAGGTGACAGTGCAGTAATATAAATGGGATGAAGAACATAGTATTTCACTCTCAGCCAAATCCATCACTTGTCCCTGTGTCCCTAAAAGAGATGGGACTTGCTACTACATTTTTAATTGTATATTTATTTTGGTCTTCAAGCTGGAAAAGAATAAAAAAACAGGATTTCAAGAGAATTCCACAACATCCAGGAAAAGGGGCAGATTTTTCCAAGAGGCTTTTATGAGTGAAGGCTTGATGCCTTGTGAAAGGAAGAAGTCACTGGGAGTCACCATGAGTCGTAAAACATCTGTACCCTGGGAGGCAGCCGTTGCTAAGTGCAGGCGACAATGTGTGAGGAAGAAGTGTGAGAGAAGGACACAGTTTGAGGATTTTCAATTTAATTATATAAGTTTTCTAATTCTTCATACTCCATCCTCATATAAATCCAAGCCAGCATAAAAATATAAAGGGAATTAGGCAGTGGTGAGCTAGAAAGCTGACTGCAAACAGAGTAGGATCCCCCGTATTAAAAATATAGCCTGTAATTGTCCATTGCGAAGCTGCATGCTTCCACCTGATCTTTTCTGGGTTTTGTATCAGTACATGAGAGCTGCCCTGTTACACCACCCTGTGAAATAGAGTGTATGATGCGACAGTGCCCACAAACAAATACTGGAAAGTCTATTCTGACAAGTCTCTCAAACACTCACTGTCAAGAGCTACAAAACCAGCACAAACTCACAGGTACAAATTTACTGAAGGATAACACCACCTCATTAACCTTAACTGCTCTTAGCTCAGGTCCCCAGATCCTGGACATTCACCTGCAGCAACACAGTTTTAGGTGTAGTGAAAGAAAACACATACATCCTGTTGGTTGTATTGTTTCCAGGCCCCTATACATTGCACCTAAGTCCAGGTGCTTAGCTGAAGTGTCTTAATTCACCTGACATCTGAATCACATCCCAGTGAACAACCTTTCAGGTTAACAACATTCAATTACTTCCCTTCATACAGCTTTAATGAAACAGATTTCCTCGCCTGGCTTAAATTTACTTTCTGGAGCTGTAAAACTATGCACCAAAACTGTGAGCCAACTCCCTGAAAAGTTCTTCAGCAAAGTTCTGGCGAGCCCCCCTGCAAGCATTGCCAGAAGCTTCTTGCTACATTAGCAGTAATGGCAGCAGTATTAAACGAATCCCTTAATTTGATAAGTGCAGTCAGTCGGAAGGACTTCCTTTCTGCATTCCACTTGGGTGTTTTCCAGACCCAGGACCCTCACTCCCAAATGCACTCTCATAGACACATAAACCAAAGCCAGAGAAGAATGTCCTCTTCACAAGCGTTGGCAGATGATGCTAGTCTGCACTCAGCTCTGGGATGCTGCAGTTGGATCACTCCTGCTCTGTAAGCTATCAGGCTTAAAATAGCTCAGGCATGTTTACACTGTCAGGCGGTCACTAGCTTCCCCTTTTCTATCACAGAAGGCATGTTTTCCTAGCAGATTTCTTTTTTTTTTTCCTGAGTCATTCCTTATGGTATCATTCCTGGTTACTTCCACAATTAAAAAAATTTAATCCTACAAGGCCAGTTCTATTCCCATTGAATTTAATGGCAGCAGATCCATTAAATTTAAGATGTCTAAAATCCTACCATTACAACAAAAAAACAAAATTTAGGAAGTTATCTTATAGTTAAACTACGACTTCTTTCTATACCTTGACCTTACTTAACATTCTGCACCTGTGCTATCTATACTTTAAAAAAAAATTAAATATCATTTTAAGTAAGTCAGCATACTTCCATGTTCCGCCCTTTGGAAACTGAAGGCTCAGGGGGTTCTTTTTGATGTGTACAAATACCTAATGGGAGAGGGTAAACAGACTGAGCCAGGCTCTTCTCAGTGGTGCCCAGTGACAGGACAAGAGACAATGAGAACAAACTGAAACACAAGAAATTCCATTTAACATAAGACAAAACCTTTTTAAATGTGAAGGAACAGATTACTCAGACTATGAATTCTCAGTCCTTAGAAATACTCATAACTCGACCGGGCATGGCCCCTGAGCAACCTGCCCTAGCTGACCCTGATCTGAGATAGGGATTGGACTAGATGATCTCCAGAGATCTCTCCCCACCTCAAATGTTCTGTGATGCCACAAATACAGAGCCTTGATTCTGCAGCTGTTTGAAGAGTGCACTGCTTTTAGTAATTGTTAAAGGCACTAAAAAAACTCAGATGTTCCAGTTGAGTAACTGCAAATCTTGTCATTATTAAAATGGTGACACCAAGATTTTGTCAGTTGCTTCTATGTTTAGCATTATATATTAAAAACAAAAAAAAAAACAAACAAACAAAACAAACAAAAAAAAACCCCAAAACCAACAACTCTCTATCACGTGCGGTAAGTGCTCTGTATCTACTGAGCAGTATGCCACAGATGATCATCTGGGATTTTATCGACTCGTCACTGCAGTAGTTTCTGCTGGTTACCTTGAGCTGAACCCTCAGCTTCCATCTGTCCCACCCTGATAAGAGAACAACAATAGAGCGAATCAGAGGCCAATGAAAAAGCCATCTATGGTTTGCCACTGATATCATTAAACCAAACTGTAATAGGAAAGAGTTAAAGCATGCATTTACTTAAAAATATTTTTTCAGACTTTTTGGTATAATTACAATTATGAAAAGAGGTTAAATAACACATATTACAGAAATGAGCATTTTTACATGCTGTTATATAACTGTTCCCTAGTCCCTCGTCAATGAATACAGCACAAATGGAATCAGTAGCAAAGAAACAAAGGTGCAGGCAAGAAAAACAGTAAAAGACACCAAGGAAAATATTTTTATCCTGATCAACAGATAATCAAATTATCCTTTTTTAACTTGGCAGGCATGGGTGGTTTTTCTTCCCTACGGTTCGCTCTGTGTGAAAATTGTGAGTAAAATCCCTCCCACTGAAATAAGAGGAGTTTCATTGTTGACTTCATCCAGCCTAGCCAACCATTACCATTTAAACTCAAAAATATTTTCCACTAATACAATGATCATCCTTATGCAAGGAGCAACCAGGGCTTTTAACATGCGAAACTTGACTCAGGGGCCAGAGAAAATGTTTATTATTTTGTTTAGTGCAAAGCGGATACAACCTAATTTCTTCACTCAGTTCTGTGTGCTCCTTGGTACGAAACGATTCATTTCTTGACAGAGCAAAACAACAAAAAGATCCAACTGCTCAATTCATACCAATTTAATTCCATTTTCCCTAGAATATCTTCAAATTTTCAGCATAGAAAAGAAATACAATGGAAGGCCAATGGTTGAACTGCTTGTCAATGACAACTATGACCACTGCTGAGTAGATGAACTGCATGGCCACAAACCCTTGGCTACCTGTGTCTGACTGAGGATGTGCAGCAATAATCAATGCAAGCAGGACTTCAAACAGGGGCCTGAGGTGTAGTACAGGCAGGTGTCCAACCTACTGAGAGTCCAGATGGCTCCACAGAAAGATCTGAGCAGGACCTGTCATTCCAGACATTTCCTAATCCAAGTAAAACCTGAATAGTCTTATGTTTTTCTTATACCTGGTTGAGGATGGGACCAGGAAAGTGGAAGAGAGGAACAATATTTCCAACAACAAAACTTGAGGTTGTATACAAAATTTAACTCAACAAAACCTTCAAGTATTAAAAAAAAAAAAAAAGTACACAGTGACCAAAGAGGTGGGTCAGTGTTTTGTTGCTACTAATTCTGACTGTATCTTCTAGCAAGCACATTCTTCCATCCACTTCTCCAACCATAGTTTTCCATCAAAAATAACCTATTATGCTGTGTTTAAGAACTACTGGACTGTTACACAGTTTGCATCTAAAACATATGACAAAGTGATCTTTCTTTAATCTGGGTTTATGCTACATAGCTATGATTGATTTGGTAATCAATCTTCTCAGATAGCCAAGAAATACAAAGCCATCTTCCAAGAAATCTATCTGATGTGTACTTCCATTCTTTTTAGAAATCATGTTTGAAAAGGAAGACGAATAAAAATAAAATAAATACACACACCCCCTGCATGACTCCTTGTTTCAGCACCTGGGCCGTGGACAGCACCACACACCAAGCCCTTTCCCCACGCGATGTGAGGGGTGTCTGGGCCATTCGCTTTGTGCTCTTGAGCCCTTGGGCTCTTGACTACCAGCAGAGCCCAAACACCTGCCCATGCTGCTTTCCACACAGCAGAAAAACAGCAACATTTCTGTGGCAAATACACTTGTGTGACTCATTTCCCCAGAGGAGTATCAGTTGTTGGTAGCAATCTCAATGCAAATATGATACCTGTCTGTGTTCTTGGGGTGAAGCAGCTACGTATAGTACCCTCTTACCGTCAAATGTACCCTAGTTGATGATGAACGGTTATACTGAAAATCTGTGTTGGAGAAAAGGTTCTTCTTTCAAAGGTAAATATTTCCAAATTGTGAAAATTTCACATCTGAGTTTGATACTGACAACAATTTTTATATTTGTTTTTAAAAAAAACCCCAAACAATAACAAGAAGAAACTGTATTTAATCACTTGGCTCTATTCCTTATTGCTTCTATTCTCTACAACAGTGCCATTCCATGGGAATGGCAAGGAGCTATCAATATTTAAGATTTTTTGAATGGTATTCTCAACAGCCTTTAAACACTGATGAAAGTCAAATCACAGTGCTATACACTGGAATAAACATGAGACTGCCTATTCAAATACCCATTAAAAAGTAAATAATGCAGTGTGCAAATTTGACACTGTCTTTATTTTTTTCTAGAAAGAGTAAAGTCGCCAAACTCACTAGACAAATAAAGTAACTGTCTAAAGAAATAATTAACTTTAAAACACTTTGTTATTTTAATGAAACTCTAACTTACTTTATCCTTCACTATTAACACCTCTTATTAGCTGGGACTATACAATATTCCTAGCATTATCTGCATTATAACTGACAGCCAAGTTTTGCAGAAGTATGATTTGTCCACACAGTCTGACGTGCTCCACAAGTCACATACACAGCAGAGATTCACATACAAACCGATAGTCAAAACGCAGATTTAAAAAATGTTAGACTGGGGAGAAGAGATTCCTCTCTGCACTTGCAGTGTGCTGTAGATCAAACAAATTAAAATCCATGAACTGAACGCACCATTTCCTGCCCAGTGGGAGCTGAAAATTGATCGTTTGCATTATCCATCCATCTGGTGGTTACAATTGAGTGTATGTGACCTCACATAACACCTCTGTTTAGAAGACATCAAACTTACGCAACAGAAAAGGCTCTTAAGTACCTTGCAATTATCATGCTGGTCACATGCTACATGGCGATTGCTATAGTAACCAGACACTTTCTAGCAAGAAGCATTCTTCTCTTAGGCCTTGAATTTTTATTCTTTGAGTAATTGTTAATTTATGTTTTATTTTGGAGTAAAGGAATTGGGTTTTGTGTTTATCTGCAAAAGTAAAAATTACCAGAAATTAAATCTGATATCAGATATAATATAAAGAAAAAATAGAATACATATTTATGTTATGGGTTCTATAAAATGCAGTACCTTGTATCATTTAACATGCACAAACTGCATAAGAAATGTGTCATCTTTTCAGCAGAATGTAACAAAATAGAGAGCAATGGAGTTTTTTCTTGCCAGCTACTCAAATGATCCTCTAAGGTTGAAATTATTATAGGTATAGCCGGCATTATGATTGTTATATATAACCTTCTCTTGCTAGGTGCTATTTTCATTTTCTTGTAAAATAATCTGATCAAACTTTCACCTCTTGGATTTCAGTGGTTTTTTGGGATTTTTTTTGTCAAGATGAAATGTTCATCTGAAAGAGTTCAGCTATTAAAGATGTTACATCCATGTGCTTTGGATCAAAAAGCACAAGAAGGGTAACAGAATTGCCAACACCGTGGGAGTGGAATCAGGACTGACTCTGGGAATGGCACCAGTAGTACAGGAGGAGCAGAGAAATTACATTACAAGGTTGAAAAAGAGGAAAACAGACAGAAGTGCTTCCTAAAGCCTAGTGTCCTCCAAAACTGGGGAGGGGAGGAAGAGTCAAGATCTACGATCAGCAAATGTTTAGAAACTCTTTAGGCAAATTACATAGTGGCTCACATACACAGCATGAAGCTACTGCCATTATTACTGAGGAGGAACAGACGGTCGTCTGCAGTTCCAGAAATAAGGAAAAATCAACAGCAATGGTAATCACGTAACCTTAATTCTACCTGTACCGATGTGTTATACAGCCTAATCATATCAGTGCGTATCTGTTATTTCACTAGAACCACCTGGCTCCATCAGGGCTAAGATGGCTACACCAAGGGATCAACAAGAGATAGAGTGAGGGCATCTGTCATCGGATTTGCAGATTTCATTTTTTCAGAGAAACTGGAAGATGTGTTCTAGGCCACTGTAGGACAAGGAACAGGACAGTGACTTCACAGTCAGTGCAACTGAACTTCACACCAGATAACAAGATTCCACCCTGACATCATACTTAATACAAAACAAGTGCTTAAAACCAAGCTGCTCACAGGAAAGTTTGTCATTTTTTTGGATGCTTATCAGAGATTGTGTGATCTTTTCTTCAAAGGGTTAAAAACTCTCAGGCACAATCAAAGTCAAGAGGACAGTTTATAACTGGGATCAGTGAGATGGAATACACTTACTCTGAAAAACCAAAGTCCCATTTTCCTGAATTAAAGGTCCAAACAGTCAAAACTTTTGAATGTTATTTATCTTCCTCCTTTCAGCATTCCATCTATTGAAGAGGAATAACTGTGTCTCTTCATTTAACAGAAATGTCATGAAAAATAATGAATTCATTTTCAACAGTCTGGATATGACTTTGATGAGCACTATAGATGAGCTCCCAAGGGAATAATAATCCTGCCTTCCAAGGGTGGGGGGTTGAACATGTTGTAAATGAGGCCTAGGGCCACAAATCGAACAATGAGAAGGAAACAAGGTATTGAATAGCTGTTCATTAAATATGTATCATCCATTCTGTACACCAGATAGAGCAGGAGTTGGTGGAAAAAGTACTACGGGCATGTGCAACTGAAGACTATCACGATGTATACGCATGACTGGGCCAAACGAAGGTTGCAAAAGCATCTTCTAACTCTGCACTCCCAACTAACTCCTTTCAGTGTAGCTTTTCAATGTAAAACGAGTAGGGAGTCAAGTACAATACAGGATCAGAGTGCGAGACATTCTGCTTTGACAGTCACTGCCACTTTCAGTGATCACGTATCTTATGTACATATCTTATACTTGACCATATTAAATTCGCCATTAGAAACTTGTTCAAAGAGGAAAGGGCCAACAAGAATTATTTCAGAAGGAAAAGAAAAGTTTAATTAACCGAAAACATATATTCCACACACAAGATGAGAACAGTGAGTTCTTTTGACTTAATCCAAACTATGATACCAGCTCCTTTGGCTTTTATTAATCATTACTAGAGTAAATCCCTGGCACACTAGGAGCTTACCAACAGGCTCCAGAGCTCCTGTATCCAATTGCTCAACTCCGTACACCAAACCTATGAAACACTCCACTGTCACAGGTATATAATTAAACATATACTATTATAAATTGGCTTTGTGAACTCGAGAGAGAATTATTAGCAGAGGATACAACAGCAGTTTGAGTCCACCCACAGGCAAAGGAAGCGATTCAGATGCACAAGGCAGCCACTTACAGCTCTGCACAGCAGTGGAGATGTTCTGCTGTGTCGGTTGATCTTTTATAAGATATTACTGCTCTTCAGGAGATTCTATTTTCAGTGATTATTATTACTATTACACGATAGATGCTGTTTCACAGTCCTGTTTCTCTGGGCCCACAAGCCAGCAGGTAATACTGTGTAAGCCTTTGTGGTAAATGGGACTGAAAGCATCTGAACTCTCATCGCATGAGCCCCCTCTCCAAGCCACAATTTCAAAGGCTAACGGCTGCAGGAGAAAATCCTGATGCTTTCTTAACCAATGAAATCACTGTATCATCAAATACAGAGACCTTGAATGATGGCTCTCCCCTAAAAAGCTTCCGATTATATGCCTGACTATACTGGCATCTTCCTGCACCCCCTTTTTTCCTGCCACAATATTCCATTTTGAAATGTTTTCATTAAATATCTAGGACAGCTTCTTGCCTCGAGTGAGAAAAACACTTCCTTCAACTTTCAGAGAAAGATTGCATGTCTATATATTTAGCAACAAAAACTGGAGTAACATTTAACAAATAATTTGTTCTTTCCTTACTGTAAAAGAACACTTCAGCACGTCGATCTGACATTCTTCTACGGAAAATCCATCTTGTTAGAAAATACTCTTTTTGGAACTGTACCAATGTGTACTCAATGAAATACACATTTAAAAAATCAGAAGTATTTCCTTTTTTCACCCTCAGGTATTGTACTTAGTAAAAACATATTTTAAAATATTTGAAATATTTTTCACAATATTGGAAAAAATGTGGCTTATGTATTCTTCATGTCCAGGTAAGACATTTGGTACACAGGTATGAGTAGGTTTTGCTCTTAAGTGCTAGACTGAAGACAAATTCAGGCCCAGGCTATGGTGGGATTTGTTGCTGTCATAGCAAATGGACGCAGGCAACGCTCCCTGTGCCTCAGACCCCCAGGTGCCAGAGATTGCTCTGAGATCTGCTGGCAAATTACGTGGAAGAAATTGAGTTTCAGATGGCCCTTTTACAGCTTTCTCCTCAACTAAGTACAGCGTTTAGTGAAGTTTCAATTCAGTGAAGCATGTAACTGTGTTTAAGTGCTTTTCTGCACTGTGATGGTCTTAAAATTCATGCTGGAGTGACATAATTATAAAATAACCTTATACAACAGCTTGCTTATCCTGCAAATTTAAGTGCAAAACAGTGATAAATGAGATCTGCATAGTATTTTTACCTCATTTAATCATCTTCAAACAATAAATCTTTTAGGTCAAAATTCTCAAATATATAAGAAATAAATGTTGTTAATTCCTAGAGACAATTAGCACTTACTAAACTGTTTTGTTTGGTTGGTTGGTTTGTTTTTTTTTTAATTTATTCCATAATCTTGCATTTTCTGTCAAAAAAAGTAGTCATAGGCTAAGTTGCACTGGATAGGCAGGACTCACACTATATAATAACTTGCACATGAAGAATATTCAAAAATCAAATCAATGATGAGTCAAGTATAAACATCAGAACATCCTCCCAATACAAAGCATAATTTCTCAAACACACTGGAAGAGACTGTCTTTTACAGCTGACATTTCCCCCTAAGGAGATTGCTAGTACCCTGCACATAGCAGCCCTGTTCTCTCCGATTCACCTTATGGAGATGGCACTCATCTCACAAGGCGGCAATTAACGCTCCCACTGTGAGTAACAGGGTGAATCATTCAAGCAATAGCAAAAGAGGAAAATATAAAAATAAGGAAAATGGCTACACTGTATACTCTTCTGCCTTAAAATAGGTCTTTCCTTCGTATACTGTACGTGAACTGCCCAAATACATTTGATCATAGAAGAATTTTTCAGTTTATAGAATCTTAAGCCAAAGCATATAAAAAAATGAATGCATTTATTTTTAACTTCCTGTTAAATAGGGAAACTTTGGCAACAAAGTGCAAGGATAGCCTCTGGAGTGCTGTTTGCTCTGGAGCAGAGCCTGCTCTGGGGAGGCAGCCACAGCCAGAGCAGCCACTCACAGCAACTGGGGAGTATTTTCGTGTCATTGTTTTGGCAATCAGGAGAAATTTTTTCCTTGTTGTGTAAAATAGGTGTGGGGTCCAGAGGGAGGTTAGACTCCTCCGGCAACCAGGAGCTCAGTTCAGTTTAAAAAAAAACAAGAATACAAATACACTCCTGGAGAAATGTCAATCTGACAAAGCTCTGGAAGACAAAATTCATCTTGCAGATGTGAACAAGATGTAGGATAAATTTGCCCACAAGGAAAGTCCAAAATCTTCATGGTCTGAGACACCTGCTGTGGGAAAAGGAGGAGGACAACACAGAAATCAAGTTGATTCCCAGATGGCAGGCTTGAAAAGCTCTTCAGAATTTCCTGGTTGTGCGACAGAAACGCTCTCACTCCACAGTAGCAGCAATAAAAGAGACTCAGGAAAAAATGCTATCAGAGTATTCTTCCAAACAAAACTTTGATTTACTGTTTAAATCCATGCTTGAACCTTCCCATCATCCGAAAAGATGTCCCCATAGAAGCAAGAGCTAAACTTCTGCTGAAATGTGCATTAGTTCAAGAGAAGGCAAGTTGACCTCCTTCCCCTAGTTTTGTGCATCATATTCCAAATTGTTTCTCTCCTTTGAAAACTATTTTCTAAACTCAATGCATTTATGAATAGCTTCTGGGTTAAAAAAAAAAAAATCCACAACATTCTGGGTTATATACACTATTCATCAGAAGTGTTTTGGTCAACTAAAAAACCCCAAATATCTGTATCTTGTGAAGTGCTACTTACTTTTCTTTAAACGTGACTTTGCAATTGTACCTATTTTGCTGCAATTCTGATGGCATTTGACAGTGGAGTTATGACACGGTAAAAAGTCCAACCTGGAAAGTCACTAGAAGTGGAGATTGAGAGGGAACAAGACCACCCAAAGAGCCTTATGGCCCAGGGACACAGCCACAAGAACCTCTGACACACCTGACCTTGAAACAAAAGTGTGAAAGATACCTGTGTCAGTCCAAACACAACAAGAAATCTCCCACTGGTGCAAAGAAAACAGATGAAACAGGAAGAAAAACAGAAAGCAAATAAAACCAAAGACAGTTCTACCCTCATACATAATTGAAAAAACACAATTAAGTTAATGAAATAAATTAGTTGAACCCAAGATTAGAGTGAATCTAGGAAATTCTGCAGACAGATGTTTTGTCTATTAGCTACGGATTATAATTACGCTGTTTCACAGATCAGCAATGAGCACATGCAATTAGGTGAGAAAGAGCCTGAAATACTTGAACGCAACTAAAGGTGGGCACAACAGGCAGCAAATAAATCTGGACTATAATATGAGCGAGTAACTTCCACTAAACTTAGCAATATACATTTAGTATATGTTTTGTTGCATTTTTATGACAAGAGATTTATCAGTGAGAGCTTCTTTTCCTTCCAAACTTGAGTCAGGATTCTTAACGAGAACATAAGGAGTATAAAACCTCTCTAGCATTTCTTTCCTGGAAAACCAACTACAACAGCAAAGACAATTTTGAAATCCAACCTGATTTGAACATCAGAGCTAATGTAACAGAAAAATGGTTATTTTTAACTCTCTGTAACTGTAATTGCAAATTTTCAGTTTGGAAACAGACGCAAAATTTCCACATGCAGAATAATCAGAAAAGATAAACCAAACATTTTATGTAAAATAAATGGATGTCTTATCCCACAAAGACTTAAAAATATTCCCTATTGCCAGTAAAAACACTCATAAGATTTGGAATGTGAAACAACAGCTGGGGACAGTTAGCTACAGGAGAAGCAGCCTGGTTTGTAGTTATTTTGCAAATCAATGCACATAGTGGCAACCACAGGTTTTCATTTCCTTTGTGATAAGCCTTTCACAGAAAGAAAACTCAGCAGTATTTCTTTTTGCCATACTTTGGAACCCACTATGAATTTCATACATTCATATTGGAAGGGTCTAAAAACACATTTTAAAGCACAACAGTCAACACAATATGGAAACAACCGTGCAATGGATGCTTAATTGCGTGGCAGCATAAGAAAGCAGCCAGGTAGCAGCAGTCCCATCGACAGTTGCAATGCTCACTACAGTCACCTTGGCCTGGATGATTCCGGTTTCTTGGTTCTCTTTCTAGCAGTAAGTCAGAACCACTTTCTCTGCAGGATGAATTTCTTACTGCAGCAGATGTGAATCTTCTCTTACACAGGTTTTTCACTCTTTGTTTCAATAAACTCTTGCTTTTTACTACGTGGTTTGGGAATCAAAAACTGTCACAAGAAAATGACTTTCAATTCCATAAAAGCACCTAGACAGCTAATAAACCTCGGCAGATGTCAAACGAGGTATTTCGCTTCCTAATACAGTAAACGCTATTGAGATGCCAATACTGACAACTGTTCAGATTCTAAATACAGATATTTCACTGAAATATGAAGAAATTAAAAGGTTCATATCAAACACAGATTTTTTTTTCCCCAACAGAAAAGTTTTCATTACTTTCTCACTTGATAACGCATTTTTTATTCCTTCCCTGCAGTATTTGTAATATTTGAAAAATACTCAGTGTTTTGATAGCACGTGAGAAATGCAAAAAGTAAATTTAGTATGTCTTCGTTTCTCAGTTTCATTCAAATGTTTGCACTGCTCTCACTGGCATGAAACCTAGTTAACATAAATGGATAAAACAAAGGTAGTGGTGAAAAATGGTAAAAAGCAAAAGGTAAGCACAATTTCTCAACACAGAATTCAACTTATTTCATTTTTTAATACACTAAACATAAAACCAGCTTGGGTTTTAACCCATATTGCCACATTACTCCAGCTTTCCATTAACATCAACAGGCCAAACCCAAATAATCTCACATACAGCTTATAATATAGGAGTGAGTTCTCGCTTTAGAAAGTGCATATTTATACATAAAGTAAGTTTTAGGGCATAACACTACTAAACACTGCCCTGGTGAAGGCTTTTATTTAGTTTTTTTTAAGCAGTCGCTATGGTTGAGCACAGTGTGTTGAATGGATCACAGATGAAGGCAGCCTCTGCATTTTTCATACTGTTGTGTACGATTTTCACCAGTTACATGATCGCAGTGAAGTCAAGGACTAGTGTTGAATACAAGAGGAAAATTAAGCTTCAAGTCTTTTCATTAAAAACACCTTGAGGAGAAAGTTTCTTAAATACAAATAAAAAAATTACCATTACATATTTCTGTCTCAATACACAGCACTTTGACCACACCGAAGACCAAGACATTACTGATATTACTAGAGGCCTGGAATGAATTCACACAGAAAACACTGACAAGTCGGTTCTCCCACATCCAGCTCTGCATTAAAACAGGACTTCTTCCCTCAAGAGATGCTTTCTGATGTTGCTGTTCTCTCCAATCAATAGCATGCTTCAGAATATAAACCCGATACACCACCCTGCCCGCAGCAGCAAAGGTCAAGCTGATCATAAGATCAGCCTTTTAGGAAGAACGCATCCAGGGATTTAGAAATTCAGCAGATAGAAGAACTGAAAAAAAGTGAAAAAAAGTGCACTGTCAGCAGTTATCGCTCTGCTGAGGGCAGAGAAGAAAGCCTAAGGTCTGTTGGGGCTAGGTGTACCCACAGTTCACACTGTTATGCAGAGACTTAGAAGGGCTAACCTAGAGACTGTGTTGTTCCCCTGCCACGTTTTCATGAGCCCCGTGAATTTTGAAAAGAAGGACTCCAGAGAAGAGTGGGCAGCTGAAGTCAGACAAATTCATTCAGCGGAAGAGGCCACAGATGCAGCTCTAGGGCCTTCTGAGGGGATACACAAACCAGCCCAATCCTCTCTCAAGGACATGGAAAACTCTGCTGTTTCTTTCCCAAAATATAGTGCCCTGTTGCTTGCTGCAATTTCTCCCTAGGTCGTTCATTTAAAGTGTTCTGACTTTTTTCTAACTCCTCCTGTCCTATGTATATTTTTTCCCTTATAAAATCTCCTTTCTTTCCCTCATTCCATCTTCTTGTGTTTCCCCTTAGCAATTTCCCTTTTAGCTAAATTGAACCCAAATATATATATATGTTTAATAATAACATGCTGTGACTGTTTACCAACCCTCCTGCAGCTTGTTTGTTCTAGGCCTTCTGTTGCCCTGTGTGTGAATCATCCATTTAGGCAGCAAACTCTTCAGGAAAAGGACTGCTTATTGTTCTAAATTCGTACAGTGCCTAGCACACAGAGACCCATTCTTAATTATTATAACAACTTCATTAATGCTTTCAGTTTTCTCATTTCTGGATTGCTGGATGCTTGCTTTGTATGCCTTTCCTGCTCTAACAAATCCTTAAGATAAAAATTACAGCCACCTTTGAATGTACGTTGAACGGCACGTGCAATAAAGCAGAGCTTTGTGTTTTACATGGAACCGCCGTAGCAAGTCTTCGCTGTAGACCAGCTACTAGCAAATGTTACCCTGTGATTTCCAGCAGTTGAAAGCACACCACTCAGAATAATGCCCTTTGCACGAGAAAAACTTCCCATGTTTCTGCTTTGGTTTGGCAGTTTGGTTAGGGTTGTTTTTTTTTTTTAATTTAGAAAGATACTGATTGGACAAGTTAATGACATCCAGTTCTGATGGCCCAGCAAGGCAGGCACTCATGCTCCAAAAGGAGCATGGCAGTGACCAAAACAGGTCCTGCACGCTCTCCCCACACGGAGCACAACCCACATCAGGGCCCTCGACATACTCATTTCTCAGATGATATGTGCACCTCCTGTTAACACCCACAGCAGTTTCAATTGCAGTTTATGAGGAAGAGAGAGTCCTTGATGCATAAGCAAGAACTACTGAAATACAAACCCTGGCAGAAGGGCATCGGGAAGAGGAAAGAATGGCATGTTCCCACTCCTGGACACTGTAGGACACTCTGAGTTCTGCCTTCGCTAACAAAAACTTCTTTTCATTAAAGGGTGGGGAAAAAAAAAAATCCCCTTTTATTCCCTAGCCTTTGAAGGGCTTACATCACTGCTTCTTCAGTTTCAGGATTTTAGTGAAAACAAGCTTCCTGCTGGGCTGGTCAAATGACTGTTAACTAAGAATTTCCAGGAGTGTTTAATCTACACTCTTTATTAATTGATGGTTAGGGTATCTTCTAATAACGACTCATCTAATGAAGAAACAAAAACATAGCAGCAACCCTCCCTGCTCTGCAGTATTAATGTTACAATGAGCTTGGGCATTTCTCCACCAAACAGGTCACCGTAGCTTTTTTTTTCCCCCACACCCTAATCAGACTCAAGGCTTCCAAGGGAAAACCATAAGGAGCTTTATATATTGCAGAGAAAAGTATTTTAATACTACCATTTCATCAGGTACATAAAAATACAATTTCATCATCAAGTTTCTGTCCAACAGGTGCCTTGAATGTGAAGACGGGAGTGATTTGCAAATATAAACAGAGGTTCATTAGCAGAATTAATAAGAGAAAACAGACGGTCGCACCAGCCCTGTCTTGCACCCCTGTTATTAAATAATATAAATAATAATTATTTTTTTCCAAATATTTCTCCATACCTGTTTCTGTGATTCTTTTACTTCACATGGAGCACGCACATCAGCTTTGAGAAACCCACATAACCCAACAGCAATAAAGCCTTAAGAACATGAGCCCACATTTAACCTTAGGCAGGGAAATTCTATATTGCAGACTTTGAGGGAAGCTCCAAATTAAGGAAAATATTTGTATTTTAATATGAACACAAGTTGTGCTAGTGATTTTTCAACTGAAGGGTCTAAATGTGATTCTTCCCATGAGCCCTTCCACCTCTGTTTTACTGTTTCTACAGCCAGGCCTACTAAGCTAGAACTACTTGGGGCAACATCTTTCTCTCCTGTTCTGCCAAGGCTCAAGGATGTGGGCATTCTTCTTCTGGGGGTTAAATTCACTTGTCTGTTTAACTAATGAACTGGGGCACATAACAGAAAAAAGAAAAAGGATAGGAATCCAGCTGACTGGGGATAAGTGTAAAGGATTGCTCCAAATTGTAGAAGCCAGCAGTGACTTCTGAAAAGTTAAAGCCAGACAAATGTGTTTTGGACACTTTTGGGAACCACACTGCAGTGGAAGAGATGTTTTCATTGTTCTGTTGTAGTTTAACCCCAACAAGCAACAGCATACCACGTAGCGGCCTGCCCACCTCCCTCCTCCTCAGTGGGATGGGGAGGAAAATCGAAGGAAAAGACAAGAAAACTCATGGGTTGAGATAAGAACAATTTAATAATTGAAAGGAAATTAAATAATGATACGAATCATACTAACAATACTGATAATGCTAATATTGCTACTAATAATAAACCAGTACATGGTCTTACTCACTTCTCTACCTGGTAATGAAACATGGCAAAAGCAATTGTTTTGAACCAATTTTTGTAAACTGCTCTAAGTAAATAGTTGAATGTGTCTATATAACAAAAATGCCCAAGGGCAGAAATAGAAAATAACCCCAAAGACCCACAGAATCTCATTACAAATAATACACAGCTGTCTTTCAGACAAGATAGATCTTATTATAACACTTCCTATGTTATTTCTGTCTTTAATTCCTAGAGTGATAACTAAACCTGTCAATCAAAAAATACCACCTCAGTAAAATAATGTTGCTCTTTTTCCTGAAACACAGGGTGTTTGCAACAAGCTTAACGTACCCAAAAGAATTAAGTCAGGGCAAAGTTGTTACTTCACCTACTTTTCCTGTCAACAGGCTGAGAAAATCTCCTTGTACTAAAAGCTATTTTTAATACCTCCAACAACACAGAGCCTGTAGAGAACCACAGAAATAGTTTTCAATTTCAGGCTAAATGCTGTGCTTTTAGGTATGGTTTGAGGTACTGAAATCTGGTAGGGAATTATGCCAATCTCTCATCAACCTGGGCCTGTCACCTGTAAATAAGCTAATTTCATGAAAGGCTTTGCTACAGTGAACACTTAGCCTACAGTTAATCTTTGTCTTGACCTGTACATTTATTGAAACTGCCTGCCAGCAATTCCTTACCAAAAGCTGCAATACACTGAACGGTAATTTGCTATTGAGTTTTCAGTATTACCCACCATAAATCCTGAACCACTTCTTCAGACTAAATGAGCATCAGTTCTTCGCAGCTAACACAAGACAACAGTCTGACTCACAGCAAAAATAGAGAGCTGGTCCAGAAAGCTATCACCACAGTGTGAGGTAAAATTAACTGCTTTGTGCACAGACTCTGGCTGTTGAGGTCAGAACACGGGCATCATATAGGCTTGACCAACCAGATCTTGACAGATCAGATTGATCTGTCTTTGTTGGAAAGGTGGTTATCTCCAATGGGTATAAACAGTAGCACAGTAAGAAAATCGGTGTTCAAAACCAACAAATCAGCGATGTATCTGCGTCCTTTGTTTTGAGAATATGCACAAGTCAATAATAAGAAAAATCGGAAGCGTTAGAGACTAGACTTGCACACAGGATTTCCATCAACCCATTCCTAACCAGCAATTTAAAAAGGATATTTCTAGAAAAATAATTACTTGGAAAATTTCTACTTTGTGTGAGGCAGAAGTAGACATACTGTTATACACAGGTGTGGCTGAAGAGTTCTCTGTCATTGCTTTGAGCTTTTCTGTTTAAAAGAAGTTTTCGGTTGTGGGGTTGTTTGGGTTTTTTTTAGAATCTGTTGAAACACAAACTTCGTTTGGGAACGTTGGTGATTGAATTTAAACATCAACAATATTCTGATAGCATGGTACCAGCAAAAGATATGCTAAATTTTAACAGCTTTAAAATTTATGTTGTCCCTATATATAACGTATTGCATACAATATGCATATACTTATACATATAATGTCTATGCTAAGATTGTATTAAGAATGCAAATCAGAATCAAGCTAACATTTTTTCATCAAAATAGAACATGTCTGCTATTTTGCTCACTTTGGTTTTGGTAAGTTTCTAAAGCAATATTTTGCCGATTCATAACCACAAATGATACTACGTTAGAATTTCTCAGGTAATGCAAATTTTAAGTTTTAACTTAGCTGAGAATCTTTTTTTCAAAGTGATGATGTCTTCAGTGCTGATCGAAGCAGATCTGCTGCCAGAAGCTAAGAACAGGTGTTGGTCTACTCATGGGTAGGTGAATACTAAAGCTCCGTACAAATGAATGTGTTTATTTTAAAGCAATATCTCCTGTTTTCCAAGTGACGCACAGAACAAGCCAAGGCAATTTCTGTCGATGGACCTGACCTGAAAAAACCTTTTCAGTTTGTGCATATCCACTTATCCCCAGAACTAAAGCTATCTGAGGATCACTTTAAAGTCAATATGTTTATGAGAGCTGCAGAAGTGCCAGTAGGTTTGTGGTCACTGGCATAAAATAGAAGAGTACATTGATCGCAAAATGTGAAATGCCTCGCCAGTTATGTAATTGTTTAATCTGAAGGACACTCACTAATAAATATCAGCTATGACTAACTTTAGCCTAGGAAGTAGAACATCAGATCCCAAAAAAGCAAGCCAACCTTTGGCAGACAGAGCATTAGACATTCTTAAAATGTACTGTCTATGAAACCATACTGCATTAAAAACAGTTAATAGAGGTGAGAAGTAAAATTCAAGTAGAAACAACAGGACTTCTTATAGTTTGTGTGCTTATTATCATTAAATAATCTCCACCAGTGATCACAATCCAGAACTGTCAATGCTATACTAATAAAGGAGACTGAAAGTAAAATGGACCTGAAAGAATTTGCAGCTAGAAACAAGCCTTGGTCCAAAACCAAGAGACTTACCTTTATCTCATCACCTAGAATGAAAAATGTAAATATCAAACCAGTGAACAGCATAAATGCAATCTGATTATTCATACACTTGTCTCTGCAAATATCTCTGACCTGGCCCCTTAAGATCCCTCTGACTTGACACAAATGCTTTTTTTCACCTCTGTGCCAGACTATTTGGCAAATGGAGAATATGGTTCCTTAAGGATTTACTAAAACATGTGCTTTAGATCAGAAAATTTAGATTCACTTTCCAATGCGACATAGGTAGACAACAGCACTTATGAATTCTGATTGATTGCAGTGAAAGTTTTTCATCCTGGCAACATCGTTGCCATAGCGATCCTTACTGATCAGATATTCTTAGCAACCACTCACAACTCTCCCTCCCCAGTGCTCCCTGGGTTCCTCCAAAGCTAAGCTGCATAACCTCATTTCCAAAACCCCAACGATCAACAGAAGAATGATTCGAGCAGCATGAGCTCATGAACAGTGCCTTCTCCACAAATGCCACACACCCCACCTGAAACACCACTACAAGTGTGTTCTACAAACGGGAGGACATGGAAAGAAAGCTCGGCTTCTGGGTACTGCACAGGAAAAGATAAGTTTGGATTTAGCTTCTCCAGAAATATCTTGGTGAGGTGGGATCCTAAATCTCATTGCATGTTCAAAGAGATGGCATTTATGTGAAACTCACAGTATTACTTGAATTATGTGCACATTGAACGACACTGTGTCTTATCCTCAGACGAAGTTGCAGGCTCAATTCATTACCAATTAAGCATGTTGGTTCATTGCAGGAGGGGAATTGGATGGACACATTTGTTATTTTTCAGTAGTGTCAGTTATTACTACCATGCTGAAATTCAATTCCACCTTTATACAGATACAAAAAGAATCTTTCTTAACTTTCTCTCTGTATTTTTCCTACAGTTCTGCAATATCTTGTAAAGGGCTGGAGAAAGTCTTCCAGTGTTTGCCATTAATTCTCTAAATCATAATACTTTGGTGAGCAATGGGTTGAACCTTCGATCAGGCTGGCCAGCCCCTGCAGCGCTTGCAGTCTAGTGCCACGTGGGACGACTAGAACCACGGAGGTAGCACAGTGCTGCCCCTTTTCAATAAGCTCCACACTGGGCACGCAGAGGATTTACCTAGTGATGGTGAATGAGCAGGACCTTTGCTTGCCAGGACTTCCCCGGCCATAGCTGATGGCCTCAAAGAAAGAGAACGACTAGTCATGCTGGGCCTATCCAGCTAAAGTTTTCAGATCTTCAGGACAGAAACAGGAGAGCAGTGAGGGTCTGTGAGGTTCCGACACCATAAAAACCCACCTTATTATTTTTACACACATACCTTGTTCACTATCATTCCTCTGTGCTAAAGTAGCTTTAGATGAAGTCAATCATCACTGAAATCACAAGATGATGCACACAAGACATCACCTTGGGTTTTGCACCATACAGCGATGAAGCAGTTAACTTTTAATACTGTTAAGAACTGCCTCCCTCGAACAGAACTATGCCAGCTGTATTGACAAGCTTGTTTCTAAGCCAGCAGAAGACAAATCCAGAACTGGCAAACCACAGCACCTACATTAGTCTAACTACACGTACTGGGTTTGGCAACTGCTTTCAATTTCTGTTGGAGGCTGCGTGCTGCCACTGCTACTTAGGGCTGGGCTCCCCTCTGCTATTCGCTTGGCGCAACAGTGACAGGAATAGGAGTGCTCAGACACAACATAAAATCTGAGTTCTCCTGCTGATTCAATTTAGGACCGAGTGATCCACATCTCTTCACTCAGGTGATGCTTTAAGGACTTAATCTGGGAATACTAGATAATAGTACTTGTAGTAGAGGTGGAGGGGGAAGCAAAATGCATAGAGTGGCCACCACTTAAAAAACCAGATTTGTTCCTGTTACCCAGTATGAAACCTGGGGGTATTACCACTAGAAATACTAGATAGTGCCAAGAGCAGTGCATTTGATATGACTGACAGATAGCTGCACCACAAAGCCTGATGGACCAACTGCTCTGTTCTGGAACGAAATATATCCTTTATAAGACCTGTGAAAGGGGAAAAAAAAAAAAAACAACCAACAACCCACAAACCTGCATCTGCTCAAAACAATACATTACTAAGCATGAAAGTAGCCCTTCAAGGAGGGCTTTTCAAAGCCAGATAGGAAGTTTGCAAGATGCAAACAAACAAAATACTACCAAACTGCACGTGCTGAAATAAAGGAACCAAACTACAAAGAAATACAGTTTAGAGGGGGTTCTTCACTGTATTGCCAAAGGCAAAGAATAGCAATTTTCAATAAAGTATGTCCTCAGTGTCATGTTAAAGTTTTTTCTATTGCTATAGCAACTGCAACCTTCGAGTAAGATCAGGGTCCAAAATTCATTCACATTACAAATGTGGAATAAAAGACTCACTAAATAAGGTATTTCAGTGTTCCTAGACAAGAAAGCTCCTAATAAATTTCTGGCTCCCTCCCTAAGAATCCTCACAATGTTCCCCGTTGTAATAATAAGCACCCCTAGCCTGACACTATAAAATTTGCAGTTTGCAAGAAACATAGCAGGAGAACAACAACAGCTTGGCAAATAGCCTGATCTTGACCCCATACCAACGTGTACCAAAGGAAACTTCCATCAGTTTTCAGAATCACACTAGCTTGACCTCAATATACATAAATAAAATCGAGATTAGGCCTGATATTTCAGCTTTGCTACTTTTTATCAAGTGGAAATTAAACAGAATTCTGCCAGACGCTGAGCTAATACACAGATGATTTGATGAAAAAGTACAGCACCAGCTGATATTTATTTCCTGCATGTTTTTATTCAGAGGGATCCTGGGAAGATGCAAAACATGGCGCTGCAAAATACCCAGCTATATTGTATTTACTTGGATAGATTTTGTGGTTTCTTTCAAGTGTGCTAAATATAGCTGATTATTTTCTAGCCTAGAAAAGGCAAATCACAGCTGACACAGATTTCTTCTCAGCAGTTGCCTGCAAGCACTGGTTGCAGATCTCCTCCCACGGTGAAGAACAAGTAGCATAGTCCTGGGGTTACAGGTGCTCTGACCATAACTGGACTACAGCATGCGTTGTTCTGTTCCAAAATTAAGTACACGTAACAAAAGGGAAATGCTAGAAACATCAGTGCTTCTGGTCATTTATCAATTTATTGTATTTGCAATTTAATCCTGAAATTTTAAACAAGAGATTCCCCATCGCATATTGTATTAACCACTGGGCTTAATATATTCTCAGTTGAGAATCAAAGCCAAGCCTGCATGTATTACGGTACCCAATTTATATACACAAAGCTTTTTTTTTCCCTTTTTTTTTTTTTTCTTTAAAGACCAAAGAAATGCCAATTGACAACCTTTCACAGTTATGTCACTTTGATGGTGCTGAGCCAGAACCATCACGTTAGGAAACCTTACATAATTTATTCAGGTCATTTTCATTCTGAATAGGTGAAAAGAGACATTTTAAAGATTCCATATTAAACATGGCAAATTCTCCTTTTTTAGCCTTTTTAAAGTGTTTTTAATTAATTTTAAAAAAAGCTGAAGAAGCCACCATATACCCAATACAATTTCTCCTCCTTAGTTTCAATAATCTCCTTACAAAGCTCTATTTTTCAAGGTGAGAAAACATTGAAAGCTCTCCATTAGCAGCGTATTAGTGCTTTTAACAAAGTTACTCATGCCAAACCAAATGAAAGTGCTACAAGAACGTTATGCTTGCAAATATATAGGGTCAAACAGTAGGAAAGCTAGAATTACAGAGTTTAAATCTGCTCTTTTGTGCGTATCAATATTGTGTCTCATAATACCACAGAATATTTTTTTAGGCTGAGCTCACAGTAATTAAACAATGCCTCAGGCAATCCCCATTTTTTGCGTTCCATTTTTGGCCCTATTCTTTCTTTTTATCTGTCTTTTAACACAGTGTCTTTGTCCAGCATCAAAGCTGTTATTCCTCCTCACGTGCCCACTCACTCCCCTTACCCATGCAACCCTCCATCTCCCAGGCAGTTCTCCTTTCCTGGCTCCCCACCACAACTCCATCCCACTACAGATGGTTAGTAAGTTTACCTACAGCCTCCCAAACTTTCCTGCTTCAGCAGGTCACTCCAGTTAGCATGGCACGGCTACTCCACAGGAGAGCAGAAGGTAGCCCCTTGCTCCTGACAATACTTGCATATAATGTATGAGGGCTTATTTTCCATAGAAACCCTCAAAGAAAAATCATGCATGAGTCTCCTGAGAATTTCCTCAAGCAAATTTGGAGCTCATTAGTACTACTCCTCGGGCTATTTGCACACATGCAGCTCTAAAGCAATCCTTCCAGCTACAACGGTGATGGATTCCACAAATCATTAGCAGCACAATGAGAAATTTCTCTCTTTTTCATCCATCACAGTTGATATGCAGCTTGTGCACAGTGACTTCAAAACATCTGCAAATATCTGAATTGCAAGAGGTCAGTGGAAATAAGCTGTGCTGAAAATAAAGTTGTTAAAGTGACGGAAATTGTACCCAGTGTTAAACTGAAGTGAGCTATGGCAATCGTTTCAGAGGCAGAAACTCCAGCCTCGTTTCACTGGTATAAACCTGGTGTAACTGAAACCTCCAGCCAGACTCTAGATTCATTAAAACTAATTATTCCAGCAGTTCAGGTAAAGGAAAATTAAACCTCTGAGCTGAGACAAAGCAAGGGGAATGGGGTCTCAAGTCAAAGGAACCACACGGCAGTAGAATAAGTCAGGTTGGAAGGGACTTGTGGAGCTCATCTCAACGCCACTCAAAACAGGTCCAATTTGACGGGGCTGTTCAGGACAGTATCCACACAAACACTGAACATCTCCAAGAACAGAGATGTCACAGCCTCTCCGAGGAGACTTTTCCAGTGCTTCAGCACACTCACGGTGAAAACTTTTCACAGCAGGGTTCGCTGTGTTGCAACCCGTGCTCAATGCCACTTGTCCTAGTCTTAGCACTATTCACCTCTGAGAAGAGTCTGGCTCTCTCTTCCCCATGAAGCAGCTGAAGGCAGTAATACAATCTCCCCTTAGCCTTATTTTCTTATGGCCAAATTACAAGAAACAAAGCTGAAATACAAAGAAAAAAAATCCTCTCAGAAAGTTCTAAGGAGACATGCAAAAGCATAACAATCAAAAACATATACCTTCTTCCTTGAAGATTCTTCATACGAATATAAAGAGAAACATTTATTCCTTTTTATTTTTCCTAAAACTAAGACATTATCAATTTTTTCCTATGTGGATGGCAAGGATGGATGTTCAAGAAACAAATGGCATAACACCAGAAATAAAGAGTAATCGGCACACATTGCACGCTGCTAGGAAAGGGGCAAAGGAGGGATATCTGGAAACTATGCTACAGCCGCTCCTAGTTTGCTAGAGAGAATAGAGTAGAAATGTCTCTTGGTCTGGGGTTTTGTTGTTGGGCTTTTTGGGTTGGGGTTTTATTTTGTTGTTTGGGGGGTTGGTTGGATTTGTCTGTTCATTTTCAAAATCCCAACTTACTTGCTAGCAGGTGGCCAATAATTTCAGATTCTTTTTAACTGAACTTTTTTTACCAATTTGAATCTAGCACTATTTTTAAAATAATAAATAAATCTATGGCACAAATTACTTGGCTGTGAAAAGCTTGCACTAGCTCTAGAATAGTTATTTCAACATACCTTCTTCTCTCAAGGAAAAAAGTTCATTTCTCCAAACTACAATATTTGTTGTTGTTAATAGACAAAAGACAAAGAATCACAGAATGGTTTGGGTTGGAAGGGACCTTAAAGATCATCTAGTTCCAACCGCAAAGATTTTGTAATGGTTCTTTAAGTCACTGTAACTAACAGGTTTTCGGATTTAAAGGAGTACGTGCATTGCCTGGAACCCCCTGACTGAGCAAATGGGGCTGACACAGCCAGGTTTTCCAGGTCGGACGTTGCCTCGAGCTTCACTGAAAGCAATGCCCCTTTATTGGTGGCAAAATCAGGTACACCACTGAAGGGTTTCAAAGCATACTCTGCTCATGCAAAAAGAGAATTTCCATAAATTAGTGAGGGACAATTCTCAAACCTTCAGCAATTCATGGGTAATATAGTGAGGCATGCTGTTCCTATTAAAGGTTATTTGGCAATTTTTTGAGTAAGAATCCAGCAAACCCTTATGCACTGAATACGTGCACAGTGTACGTAATCACTGCTGGAAAAAATTCAGGTTGGAAATATGTTAACTGCAAAGGTCACTAGCAGGTGAAGCAATATTGCAGGAGAAACTGCCAACTACTGCATTTATCTTGAGCATGGTGAGAAGATGATGTAAAGGACATGTGCCTACCCAATTACAAATCACTGGCCTCAGGGTGAGCATCTCACAAGCACTCCGTGGCCTGGGTTACATAGTAGATCAGATTGCATCTCCACGGTGCTTCCTTGAGGCCTCTAGTTCTACTACTTGCAATAATGTTAAAAAATACAGACTACTAAGATGTGGTCACTAAGGAAATTTCCCCCCAAATTCATGTACGTTCCTTTATGTACTGGATTACTTTAAATGAGAGGAAACCCCCTTTTCTCCACTGGCAGAGCGCGTGCACCATACTACCTGTATCTCTCCAAAGCCGACACTCAAATCTTCTTTTACCCTTGCAGGAAGAAGTATTTTCCATTCTTGCTGTGAGAACGTGTTGTGAACTACGGGCTGATAATTTCACTTTGAGCATGAAACTCACTGCCCAATTCCGGGAGCATGTCTGGGGTTTGATCCTGCAAACTTGCACAGCTTTGGGCTTTTATCTCTGAAGGCACATTGCAAATTTAGCTCCATCTGTGCTTAGGAAGGAAAGAAATAAATTTAGGTTTTTAAGTCTTATCCCCTACGACCATAAAGCTTAAGCTGTAATAAAATAAAGGCATGGAGCTTATATGAATTTCTCCATAGACTTACAATTTCAACAAGATATTTTTAAACTGGACAGAAGCCTGAGATTTACTTTCTGGAAGTTCTGTCATTGCAAAAAGACAGTAAATGACCTACTTATTGGATATTTTGGAGAAAACATAGAATAGCAATAGTCTGGAGTGTTTGACTTCAAATATATATAACCAAATCAAACCCCTGCCCCGCAGTGCCTGATTTCAGAATATACTTCAGAATATACTCTGTTTTCAGAATATACTTCTCAGAGAACAAGGAACTAAAGGGAAGAGAGTAGGGTCTCCCCAAGTTTTTAAATGTTTTTTTCTGCACATTTTAATTTTTCAAGAGGTTAGTTTTTCAGTAATTACTATGCCTTGAGCCCTAACCCAAAGTAAAAAAAACCAAATACACAAATACAGAAAGATTACCATAAAAAACCTTTTGGGATATGCCCTATTTATCTGAGAGGCCAAGATTTTACACATATTTAGCAGAGTTACTCTAAAAACTCCTTGACAACAGAGATATGAGGTAAAATTAATTAAATCACCAGAACATATCGAAAGGTGCTGTATTTTAGTATCTTTTCTCATGACTCTGCTTGCGAGGTGACCCAGGACTGGAGCCCAGGAGGAGGGAGCCTTGCAGGGAATCATCTCTACCCCAACAGCACTGTTCTGGGGCACAAGTGAAACAGCCATGCTGGCGTAAGCTGGGCTCCCTGGTCAGCCAGGGTCCTGCTCGGTTCCAGTCTCCCATCCACAGCCACGATACCTGGGGGAGGATCCAGGGAGATTCACACCCACGACACGGGAGTCCGAAAAGAGCAGGCTGGTACCAAGGACTAACTCAACGGCAGGAGCAGGGGTGAAGTAAAGACTTAAGAATGGGACAACTTGTTGGAAGAACAAACAAAATCAGAGAATAAAAATATCTGGGTGGAGTAGTGAGATGTTTACAAAGCAAAAAAAGAAGTTTCAAGATTGATCCTGGAGAGAGCAGTTATGAAATGACGATGTAGACAGTATTCTCAGGATACCAGCTACACTCTTATTAATCTATAACTATATATAAATATGCAAACAACAACTCAGCACTTCAGCAACTTTTTTATGCCTTCCAACTGTTAAGAAAATGCATTAAAGGGAACAAAAGCGAATTGCGTTTAGTTTCCTTTATGTGGAAAATCCCACCAGGCAAGCACAAGCCACATAAATGCTATGCTGTAAACTATTTTGTAATGAGAATATTCAGTGGTCGTAGCATTAATGTAGGCATACTGAAACTCAGAGGATTTAAAAATCTAACAGCCATTAAAACCTCATGATAGATGTGTTGTTTCTTCATACTAGACTGCTGTTTCTGATTATTTTAATTGGTTACTGTTCGCAATACCATATTTAGGGAAATTAGACAATAAATTATATAGCTAATCATGTGGTCACGTGAATCATATAAACATCATACTACCGTGTCCAGGAAACCGCCTACTGTTCCACTTGGAACTTAAGTGGAAAAAGAATAAAATCTGTCACAAAGCCAGTGAATCCTGACGTTATTTTAACATTGGTGCTTCATTTAGCTCCACGTCCCGCAGGCACACCCTGCTGAGACGCCAGCGGTTGCAGGCTTATTGCAGAGCCACAGACCAGCAGGACCAATGCAGCATTAAGGGTCAGGAAAGGCCTGACTGCTGCATCCCCAGGTCAGCGAGGAAGGAGGGAGGGTCTGGGACCTCCTGTCCCAACACTTCAAACCTCGTTCACTCCTGGACCCATGCGAAACCGCTGAGCCAGAGGCTCTACCAAGCCTCCACTCGTTTAATCCCACTGAATTTCTGGGGCACCTTCACTCCGATGACTCAATGCAGTAAGTCAGTAAAGGTGAAAATAGTTTACTTGTAGGTATTAGTTGTGGTTAAGGGTATCATAGTTTTGCCACAGGGGAAGAAACAATATCTTCTCCTCACCCTGACCTAAGATTATGGCTCCTTTAAGGAACTGTGGAAAAAAGAAATTCAGGAAGTGTGTAGGACCCCGTTTTCCATTCCCTCAGTTTCCTGTTCCCACTCTAATTTCTCTGAAGACATTGAAAAAGCTCATTGAAAATACAGCTGAGTGGGTGATATAGTATATTCAGTTTTGGTTCACACGAGATTTGACTCTGGGTCAAAAGATGTCTTCAGCAGCTTTTCATTTCCCTGGAGTGACATCTACATACTAATGGAGACCTCCTGGCGTTTTGTAAGATGACAGAGATTCAAGTTAATGTTACTCCTTTTATTTTTATGTGTTCTTTCCACCAGTGAGTTGCTGCAGGGAACGTAGGGGAGAAAATACTGTTAAAATACAGCAAAATTTTGCTATCGCAGAAATTCAGAGTAACTCCTGAGAAGGAAGCAGGAATCCTCCAGTACACACTCCCCGCATTTCAAACTGAACTGATCCTTAGCGATGTCAGTTGTCAGAGGATGGCTTCTTTCGGTACATGTAAATAACCTGAAAACTCATCTAGCTGTCCTTTGCCTAACAATTTTCAGCTAAAACTTTGACAATCAAAGTTTGCCAGCACGTTACATGCTGTATAACTGAAACTTGCATTGCTTTGCAAAAATAGGTGAAGGATATAATTTACCTACTTATAATTACTCTATTAAAGTGGAAAACAATCTTCATGCAAAACTTTTTACTTTAAATATTAGCATCTATAGGAGTAACATTATTTCAGCCATTCTAGTCTCATATGAGCTCAAGTTAATGCGACTTTGCAATTTCCTTTTCAGCCCAAAGCCAAGATGCTCAGAAAGCAGAAGGATACAGCTGAGATCATCAGATCAACTCTGTGCCAGAAAGACCCCTTCTGTAAACAGAGAGCATCTTTAGTGTTCTCAGTTTTGTTATCTACCAATGGCCTTATGGCTCCGTGCCATAATAGCTATTGATTTGCCTCCAGACTATCATATCTTATAAGAAAGACTCTGTAACTCAGTTGAGCAGCAGTTTTCAATGCAAGTAGCCTCATTAAAATCAAAAAACAGAGTCCAGGTTCTAGTTGGTAAATGAAGTGGAAAACCCTGCATAGGCCTAGTTCCATTCCAGAAAATACTTATTTGGCACTAAAAATTCTGGCAAAATGAGTAACTAGTCAAAATTAATTTCTTATTCTAATTTGTAAATATTAAAGCATTGTCCAAACTGGCTACATTGCAGAAGGCCACAAGCTTCTCCACAGCTGTTTCCGCCCCAAGATGATAGCCGAGTGCCAGCTGCTAATAAATTTTTTTCATACTAAAACCAGACACTAAAATGTGGAGTAAATAACATGCACATTCCTACCACTTGTTCCTCAGTTTTGGCAAACCTCGTTCTGCTGCTTGTCTGCCCACTGACATGAGAAGGACTCTGTCCATAAGACTGACAGGCTTCCTACTAACGCCCCGAGTAGTGTGTACTTGTCATGGCTAAAGCGATAAAATGCTACTTGAAAAACATTTACATCTAAAAGCTGAATTATCTCACCAAAGTCATAATGTGGATCTATATAAAACAAAGACGTCTTCCAAAGCAACAGTGGCAACCTTGCTGGTGACCTGCTCGCAGGAGCTGGTCGGGCCAGACCTACTGGTTCCAGGTTATGCTGGGCAGCTGCAGTGGTTTGTTAGAGCTTTCTGGGCACTACACAGTGGAAAAAGACACTGATAAGGCACAGAGGAAGTAAATCACAACAACAATACTATTAAAATACATTAAAATGTACACACAGGAAATCCCCTAGTCCAGACTATGTATAAACAGCCAAATATCAAGAGCCACGGTGTGTTTCCGTGTCAAACTGATGCACAGTAAAACGAACAGATTTAAATAGACCTTTTTACCCAGAGAATTATGTCAGTGAAGAATAGTCATGACTTTAGTTTGTTCAAGCTTCCCAAAAAGTACCATTTGTTTTAGAATTGTATCTTATTTTATACCTATATAATTATTATTATATATATGAAAATAATAATTGTTCTGCAAAAGTATGAAGAGACACCTTTCTCTTCATCTAGCTGTATTTCAAGATGTTCACAACCCTAAGAACTCTCAAAAGGAAAAACAAAATGAAGTGACGAACATCACTGTTAAATGAGTAACATAACGTTCAAAAAAATCCAGAACAAAAGCCTTGGAAATATTAATAATGCATAGCTAATACCAAGATTCAAGGGCTTGTCAGAAACCACACAAGTCCAAGTTAATTTTACAGAGATGTTATTGCCACAGATAATAAAAAGAGAACAACAGCAGGCTTGTTTGTAGTGACAATAAACCTATGAAATAGCAACATACAAAATAAAAATGTACAGCATAGGAAAAAGTAAGTAGATTGACAATATTTCAAATTGCAAAAAAAAAAAAAAACCAAATGGTAAAAAAAAAATACATATATATATGCAATGCCACTACATATAATCTAATATTACTTGTAATTATAGTTCATTCTGCTCCCTCTCTTAAAATATTTTACATTTCCTACAAGCCAATTCTCTCCAGTAACTCACCACACCATCTCTTTGAGGTCAGAAGCTGGGGGCTTCTGTACAGAAAGCACGGACATCTCACATTATTTACTTCTCTGCTTTTTGTCTACATCTTTGTGCTCTCTGGATGTTCAGTTGAATTCCTGCTCAGGAGGCAAACCCTGGCACTTCTGGTATGTATGGGCAGAAAGACGTACACCTTTAACAGGCATGCATGAGTGGGTTTTTTGTGAGATTCCCCTTGAAGGCCAAGACAGCTGTTGGCACCTACAGTCCCTGTAATTCCTCAGGGAGTGTCTCCCTCCATCTTTTCACAGCCAGACTCAACGGCATGTGAGACGTAAGCCCAAAAGTGGGACAACTCAACTCTTGCTCCCCATCAAGCAGCACATTGCTTTTCCTGCAATCCCGCAGGAAAGCGGGTCTTCCCCTCAGGTCTCATCCAGCCCACTTCATGCGATTCAGCTTTTCCAAGCATACATCACGCTTGCATAGGAGAGAGTAACAAGGTGCCTATAAACAGAAGCCAGCCTGGTGCAGCCTGCTGGTCACTGAGATGAGCTATACACCACGGCTTTAAGCAGAAGAAATTCCAGAAGCCTACCAGAAAACATCGACCTTCCTCCTGGGTAAGAAAACTGGTATGTTATAGCTCTGCAAAGAGCTTGGAAGCCACTCATGTTCATTACTCTGAAACTAAGAAAATAGTAAATTTTGAATGGATAAAAATGTGAGCTTAAAAAAAGAATCATCAATGTTCTCCATCAATATTCTGTTTATCAAAACCAGAAATTATTTTAACTGCAGTAAAGGTTATGAAAAAGTCTCCTCAACCATTTCAATTAAAATGCCAATGAAATAATACTACGGAAAACTTGAAAAATACAGCAGCTTGTTTAAATGCCATTTTTCAACCAAAACTGTTTTCTTGCTGTAAAGAGCCACAGCCATCAGCTGCCTCAGACAGCCCAGCCGTGGGCCAGTGCTGGCAGCTCAGGAGGTGAAGCAGCCAGACGGGTCCCTGCAGAAGAGTGCTGCTGGAAGACAAACCTCTTGTTCCTATAGTTCATGGGGAAAAAACCCAGAAACATACACTATTTCATTTACGCATTCAAGTAGAGAGCTGGCTAATTATCTCATAGGACTGAAACGTGTTAAGAGACTGAAACTGCTGATTGCACCCAAAACCAGGTACAGAGTGTGCCTTGGGTCTGGTGGGACCTTTCCTTGCTGACGCTTTTGTTCCCTGCCTTAACTCCACTGCAAGTCACCAGGTGCTACAGGGGACAGAACAGTACCCAGTTTCTGAAAGTCAGAAGCAAAAGCCAACCTCCTGAAAGCCTGGAAAACCATCGACTCATTGGCACACAGTGATTTGTGCTTCTAATTGTAATTGGGATTATTTAAATCCAGCATTCTGTTCCTATAAACGTTTGTTTTGGATTATTTCATCAGCCGTGGCTACGTGAAATAATAGCCTGTGATTTATCTGACATACTATTCACCTTGTTTCAGAGTCTGTTATATATCCTCCTAGGGAAACTGATACTGTGCTTTGTACGGCTTCTTCACAGGGAAGAAGAATTCACAGGGAGATTCTTAATACTACACAATAGCTACACATTTTTAATTGCTGACATGGCAGTTTTGTCACAGACATTTCTTTCAAACAACTGTGGCCTAGCTCCTCCAACATCGTCTTTAGAATTCTGTGAGTCCTCTTCTCTGTATTTTTACAGGAGATCGAGATGGCAGTAGAAAACATGCGAGATTTGGAAAGCAGCATGAATCTCTCCAAAATGGTCCTCAAATAGGCAGTAGTATGACAAGTCCATGTTAAAGCTGACATTATCTAGTACCTGTTGTTAGACAGGCAAGCATAAAGCCATCTTCAGGAAGAGTTATATATGTACACAGTAGGGAAAAAAGTCATCAGGCTCTCCTATTTCCACAACTTCCAGTAAGTGTATATGAAAGAACATGAGAAAAGCAAGAAAGATATGACTAGAAGTTTTCAGTTTTTTTATCAAAGAACTAAATCTTTCTGTTATGCTTTTTTTTTTAAAAAAACAGATAGCTGCTACTGATAGAGGCAGATGATATCAAATAAGAAAATCCCCACTGATCACTACTACTATCGAGTATCTAGCCTAAACATCCATCATCTAGTTCATATATCCAGTAAGCATTCCTAACCTAGATTGACCTTATGCCAGTAATAGTGCATATTTTTTCAGTGAAATTTATGCCACATCCATAAAAATACAAACTACGCTATCAAGAAGTTTATCATAGTAATTACATCCGTTATGAGCAAAATGCCTTTACAAATAAGCACTATTCCCTCTCCACCATTGCAGTGGGGTACGTACCGGTGCCTGCCAGCTGCAGGAGCCAGCTCCAGTCGAAGGTTACGACTCCTCTGAGCCCGTGTTCAACACTACAGCAACCATCATGTAGTCGGGTCACATCCAGACACATGAATTCAAAAAGTGCACGGAAAGGGTGAGGCAGTTGGTATCATCTAGGAGAAGGTACCACAGAGTATTGGGAACCTCCCCATAGGGTACCCAGAGTCCCCTATGGTCCCATTTAGGGTGCTGGCACACAGCTGTAGAGCCGGCCCTAAAGCCCACGTGCATCTGCCAGACCTCCCCTTCCCTCTCACACACACAATTTTCATCTTCTGCAAGAAACCAACTGAAGGAACTGACACAGATGCTGACCTGCTACCTGGTCAGAGAGAAGAGCAGATGTTCACACTTAGCGGTGGAAACTCTACCCAACAGCGGGGATGCCGAGACTGGGCATACCAGACCATTGCACAACGTTGCCGTCTGCTGATGTCCAAGTGGGCATGAGTGCTGCCACCACCAAAGCAGAAGGGAAGGATAGAGGCTGCTGTGGAGGCTAAATCATCAGTCCTCCAGGAATCTGCACCAGTGCACGCTACACCGCCTCCATGTGTTAGAGCGAACTGGAGAGATGAACTCCACCAACTTCTATCCAGCTGTGGTAAGATTTGAGAAGCAAAACTTATAAAGCAGCTGGTTTTCCATCCAGGAACAAGATGTACTATGTCTAAGAAGATAGTTATTCCATAAGGTTAAGGCTAGAAGCCTGGACTCAAATCTCTCATACTGATGACTAAGAGACTACCTGGTTAAACCATCTGAATCCCCACTGGAATGGTGTCTATACTGACCTTGCACTGTATTTATTATTTTTCTTTGGTTTTGTGGGTGTTTTGTAAATATTTGTCATTGGTGGGTTGAAGCAGCCAGTACACAAAGCTCTGTGTAATTAATGCACACAGATATCTGTCCTCAGCGGTGTTTTGGGAGCACTATGCAAAAATACGAAAATGTTCCTGAAAATCTAATAAAAGTAGTGCTTATGGCTGCAACTGCTAATGAGCAAGACCACCATACTTGTTCACATGTCACTGTACAGCGGCTGACCCAAACTGGTTTGGTGAGATGACAGGACGTAGCAGAGGGCTCCTTAGCCTGGAAGCAGATTTTCTGAACAAACAGAAAAATTTTATTTCTTCTAAAAAGGCTCCTGACAAACAGGTTTTCTGCAAGTTGAAAGATAGCCTTGCAAAACCAAAAACGAGGAGATGAGATGTGACAGAATACGCTTTTTCTGTCATTTTAATTAATACTAACAATATTGAACCATGTTAATCAAACAGTATGCCACAATTTGAATTCAAAGATATCTGTATTATTCATAGGCAATCTTAATATTCAGTCTCGTCTGTATGTCAGACCTAATGCTTAAGGTGATGCGTTGTTATAAATCACTGAGAGTAGACGCACTCAGCTACAAAATCATTAGAAACTACTGGGTTGTAATTCAATGCCTTGTCTTTCTACTTACTGGATATGTGCCAGCGCACATGCTGTATTGACAGTTGAAATGAATGGCAGTTCGGAGCTTAAATAACTTCAAAAACCTGACTCAAGTACCGTGGTGAGGTGCTTTATGATACACTGAGATTGAAAAGTCTAACATAAAGGCACATTTATTAAATTTTCTTCTCAAATTCTTCATTTATCTAACAAAAGCGTAAAGACAGAATACCACAAAACTGTTTCATGTCTGCCTTACACGTTAGTATCGGAGCAGGCACTAAAACTTTGTGTCACACATAATTTCTAAAAATGCTGAGCGTAACGCAACAGTATGTTGTGGAGTAGTCAGAGTTAATATACTTCAATCCAGTGATTCCATGTTGCTTTTAATACATCTCTTTCTCTTGGCTGTCAAACTTGGGCTCAATTTTCACATATTAGACTGTGCTACTGTTCCAAATTAAAACAAATGGAGAGCTCCCTGACCTCGTACTTGCTTTCTTCTAGTCACCTCATGGCACAGCTAAGCATACAGGGGAAAGTGTCTCATTAAAATCTAGCTAAATTGAGCAAAGCTAAGCGCTTTCTCCTGATTGAATTTTTCCCAGGGTTGCCAGATTGCTTGAGAGCTGCTTTTTTTCCCCCCCTGCTCCACTGACACAGGGCATTTAAGAGTATCATACCATTTTGTTCTTTAAGCATCTGAAAAGCTCAAGATGTGGGCTTTAATAGCAGGAAGGGTAAGTCATAATGTTACAAGTAGATTCTCCCACATGTACAATTGTTTGTTCTGAATTTCCATTTCAAAGCATACACTTACTTACTGTGTACACCAATTAAAAAAAAAAAAATCACAACTCGTAAAGTGAAAGAACAGGGAATGCAAGCCAATGCCATCTTCATTGTAACTCATACTCTAGGTCACCTTTTGGCAATTCAGAAACACAAACTGCTAGAATTCATTTTCTTCCAAATTAGAATTACCAGGGGAGCTGAGTGAGGTTATTGGTTTGCTTTACACATCTGGCCTCCTGACTGGTTATGGAAAATGCCAAACAAGTTATTTCATCAGAGACTCCCAGCCATTTAAGATAACAAAAAATTAAGACTACATTCATTTTACAAACCCACTGAGAAGTTAGTTGACAAAGGCTCATGAGGGGCTAACTCATACCATCAAATCCTCCCCCTCTGCCTTCCTCACATCCACAAACTGAACTTGGAAAACCACAAAATTAATCTGACCCATGGTCACAGGCTCTTCCCTTTGTGATTATGGACTGGAACAATCAGCTGTCAAGTTGACTATTTATAACGCAAGACAATCTCATTAAAATGTAACATCACTGTACTTTTATCCTTAAACGCATTAGTCTATGAACATAGACAATTTGAAGTCTCACGTATCATCAATTCAATTGCAAAATAAAGAGGAATTATTCAACCTTAAAAAAATATATTGCAACCAACTTGCAAGATTGACTTTAAATAAACCTTTGTGTAATTTTTATAGTCTCTTTAAGATGACATGAGTTTCCCACTAACAAGCAACTGGCCTATTAGAACACATGCCAAGTTTTACTTCTTCTACTTTATTCTGTTTTCAGTAGATATCTAAACTAAGGCTAAATAACACAAGAGAGGCTTCCAACTAGGTCTCTTGATATGTTTACAGTAAGGGTCTGGGAGGGGGGAGGGCTTATTTACTTCCAGGGCAAGTATCCTCTTACTGCAACAGCAGCACAAAACTGCAGCAGGCCTTTTTGAAAAGGCCAGTGATGGAAAATCTAAGAAACAGATATAAAAACTGGTGAGAACAACAGTCACGAGTAACACAGAGGTGTGCTTTTGTGGGCATTTCAAGAAGTAGGACAGCAGCATGTAACTGCTTATTCCTATTGATGGAAAAGTTGTTCAGTCGTTCATCGAGATGTGGTCCAGAATGGCAGAAACCCCCAGGCCCCTGAAGTAAAAGAGGAACATCTACAATCCCTACGTTAATATCCAAAGGAACATGCTGCCGCACAGCAGCAGCGTGGACTCTTCACTAACAGCTTGCTTGTCGAGTGTTATGACTACAAACACCCAAATATCCCTTCAACTGTGTAGCAGTATTTTGGCATTCCCGCTACAGCGGACAGGCATCCTAGATACAGGGACACCAAGTGACCCAGCTCGTTATGGCCACTCCTGGGCAGAGCTGCTCTGCTTTAGACGGTTCTCCATGAGACAACACTGGTTGCTGTGCCAAACTCTCATCTTTAGGAGGTATTTCTGCTCCAGTGGCAGAGCTCAGAGAGCAAGCGCTCAGGTGCTTGCTAGTCCAGATGTCCTCTCCTCCCATCAACAACCCATGAGAACAGTCGATGCTGGATGGGTATTGCTGCTTCTCCACACCAAATCCAGCCTGCCAGGAGCTGCAGGGGCCTCTTCAAAAATGTTCACAGATGCAGGTTGTTTGGTTTTGTGTGGGTGGTGCTTTGGTAGGGCTTGTTTGTTGTTTTTTGGTTTTTTTTTTTTTTAAGGGAGTAGGGGCGAGATGGAAAAAAAGAAGGAGCTGGTTGCTCCTAAAGAATGAGGACAAGTCTACACCACATATGAGGTTTGCTTAAGCTCTGCTCACCACAGCTGTCAGAAAACGCTGATACATAATGAATTAGTCACCCAAAGTGGTCATTTCTACTCATTTGTCTTCTAGACAAATAAAAGTGCCCAGAAAGCTCTTTAACTGCTCCCCTCCATGCCCCCTTACAACAGCCCTGATTAGCAGGCTGCTAGCCATAGGATAAGCAGAAGGATGTGCTTCCTGCCCCAAAGGGTTTGCTACTTCTTTTAATGGTGAAAACTGAATTGGTCTGGAATCATTTTTGCAATAAGGACGGCAAAGGAACCAAGCAGCACAAAACTCACAATAGTCACCGCTTTCTTACTTTTCATTATAAACAATAAATGGTTGTAGTTTCTGTAATGTGGAGAGTCTGATGCTGCACATCTTATTAATACAGAACACTTTGTAAAAAATAAAAAGCTACAATAGAATTACTTACTTGAGTGAAGACTATTGAATATAACTGGCTAAAAGATGCCTAATCCTCTTGGCCACTTGCTTCACACAGGTGAACCCTTCTGCTAATCACATTATATTACCTCAAACAGTTATTTATGCATCTTACCACCATTCGTCACCTACACGTAACTTAAAAACCACCTTTAATTATTTTTGCAAGTGGAAACATGTAACTGCATATAATATAGTCTTCAAGTGAAGTTCAAAATAAATGCTACTTCTGCAAAATAAAAAAGACCTAAAAGTAGTTTAGAACTCCTCCTATTGAACAGCTTCTCTTTTCTACAGTAGTTTGCAACTTGATGATGAAACGAAACAAAAACATAAGAAAATTAAAAAAATCCAGTATTACAAAATACCAAAGCAAACATGAGTTAAAAGACATACAGTGACAGCATTATATCACGCAGAAGAACAAAGATGAAAATAAAATCACACAGAGTTGAAATGGAAATTCTTTCAATTCTTCTATCAAACATGAAAGCAGTAAGAAGTTCAGGGTAGGTCTCTGCAATATGGGTTTAACCACTTTCTTATTTTATTCACACTCTAATGGTATAATCGCTCTCCACGTGAAGAGTGAGAAGGTAGAAAGCTGTCAAAACACTATTCATAAGTAATCTTGCAGGATCAGATATGCACGTAAGAGTCATGAAACACAGCAAGTGTCAAGAAGACACAAGCTGCAAGGGCAGATTAGTTATTTTGATTTTATATCTAGAGAATAATCCACATGAAGATTAGATATTCCTTTGCTACAGCTGTGACTCTATCCCTTTTTTCTTTTTTAAATTATTGTTTTTAAAATTTGCGTTGAGTTCTACCTCATCCCTGAGTGATCAGCTGGAAGTGAAAACAGAGAGTAGTAAAAAGAGAGCTGCTGCTAATAATACAGGAATATATGGAGGAACCATTGTAGGCAACTCACACAATAGTCCTGTTACAAAGTAAGGAAACCAACACAAAGCCAACCAAAACAACAATGCTCAGGGGTTACTGCATTTAGTTGTTATCATCAGGAGAAAGATTATTTATGCAAAATTAATAAGAAATTTGGTCTTTTTGTGAAACACTACAAGGGAATTTCTTTTGTGCCACTGATGTAGTAGAATATTTATGAGCACTGGGAATGAGGGCAGTCAGAATTACGAGAAACAGAGGTCATGGAGGGTAAGACTGCAAGGTTACGTTGGCTGGGGGTTTTTTGTTTGGTTTTTATTGAATGTATGCAACCACGCATCTTTACAGATACCTTTATTGTCCTGAACAAAAAAAAAGAGCTGTTGTGAATTTGTTTGGAGGTGACCTGTATATATGCAGTGCAATATCGATTTTTAATTATTTTAAATAAATGTCTCGTTTTGGACTAGTTTTCCAACATGCAGGAAGACTCCACTGCTCAAATGCATGTCTTTTTTAATCATGAAACTGCTTGAAGGTAAAAATAAAAATTAAAACATGACAGAGCAATCACAGTGAGCCGGACACATCAGAAATATATACACAGGTGGATAGGCAAAATAATAGTCACTTCAGTAAAAATGTTTTAATATACTTTTTGATTCTGCATATAGTTACTACAGCAACCAAAGCAAGAAAATTCCTTTCTCAGATACAATTTGCAGAGCATTATCCCTGCATAGAACAAGAAAATGCCCTGACCTTCATCAAGTGTTTTGCCCATAAAATTGGAGCAGAATCCTTCTACTAATTAATTGGTGAGAAGATACAGAGTTTTACGGTAATACTGGAACATACACCCATCTTTTGTCCTTTTCTTTTGTATACATACAAATTACCCAATTTAGCATAGCACTGAGGGAATCTCCTGAGACGGGCAAAGTTCATTAAAATATTCATAGGAGAAAAGGTATGTCATTATCCCTGGGCTCTGCCTACTAGACTGTAATTAGAAGGACACCTCTTTTTTAGCAGATGGGTTTCCTGGCCTCTTTCCAGCCTACACTTCATGTTGTCTATTATGGCAAGCCAAACTGTGAATGAGGGAAGGAAGTAAAACAAAATGTTTCATTGTGTACCTTTGGACCAATCCAAGTCTCTTACATATCCCTGTGCAAACACAATTTTTGCATTATTTTTTAATAAGGGGCTCAAAAAATTGATAACTGGCTATAGGATCACCCACACAAGGAGAACTGGATCAAAGCTCCTTCAGCAAATGCAGAGACAGGGCCATTGTTCTGTGACGAGCTGGTGATCTCTTTCTAATTACTCCAAAACAAGTAAAAGCTATAAAAAAATACAACAACAAACAGAGTCTTTGTCGGCAAACTTAGCAAGAAGATCAGACAAGAACTGGATGGCCTGTTCACTTCTTTCATAGCTTTGCCAAGTCAGAGCTAGCTAGGCAGTTGGTACCAGTGCTGTCTGCCAGCCTAGTGGGTAGAAACTTTTCTGGCAGTTCAATTTACCCTAACGACAGGTATTTCCTGCCCCAGCCTCGTCAAGCAAACCCAACAGAAAAGACAGTGGTTTGGTTCTGGCTAGAAAATAGTCAGGTAGCAAAATAAAAGTACAGTGCATGTGACAAAGAATGAACGATGTCATACCAACATCATCAAAGACCAGAACATTTTTAGGAACATAATGGCAGGCACCGTAGGAAAAGTGGTATCGTAAACCTTTCTGTGCTGTTCCAGCAGTATTTCCCCAGGGAGTTTGAGAAGAACCGAATCCTGCATGAAAGCACTGTTCAGACTCCAGAGCCGCGCGCTGCTTGGCCTCCCTGCAGCTAGCAGCAATGAGGTTGTCAAATAATATGAACCGTGGAGGTGATCTGAGAGATGTCTGCCGGGAACTCCCCAGAGCCCATCAGGCTCATTTTACAGAGATTACTGAATAGCTATCAGATGGTGTCAATTTTCACTCACTGTTACAGCTGAACAAATAATGAGAAAAACGATATGCAAACATCCCAATGACTTCTGTATGATTTTGCTCTGACTGTGTTCCCACATTTTTTTATTTGATTATCATTGATGTTTTATGGGAAGAGCCTGCTCTCAGTATTCTCTGAGGATCACAAAGCAAATCTTATTACCAACAACAATTTTCAGGGGTGCAGGAATTATTATGCACAAAATTATTACAAATAGGAAACAAGTTTGATAAAATTGCAGTCTGTTTGCAGACAATCTGCAATCAAGAGAGAAGGCTAATTCATCAAGCAAATTGTTACTAGAAATTGTCTTTCTCAGCTATAATCACTCAGATAACCAGGGCACTTGGAAACTGAGGTAAGAGACTTCAGAGAGTTCTAGCAGCGATCCCCTGTTTTATCCACTTGTTCCAAAATGCAAATTTAATTTAAGAACTTTCTATGTGGAAGAGTACCAAAAAGCATGGAATCTCTAGTAATAGAGAACTTCAGCTTCCCTTAAGAAGATGTGTTCAGAATGGCTTTGGCAGCGTCTAACACAGCACACACCCACCAAACGCTCAGGACTCTCATGTTTATTTGGATCCAGTCATAGCTTACATGAACACAGCTACTACCTACCAGACTCCTACTCCATTGTGGAAGCTGAAAAAAATTCTGGAATGATTTTGAATGAAGATTGGTCATTTTGGATGAATCATTTTCGTCTAGCGTGTAATTAGTTTACTTGGGGGAAACGCTGCGCTCCCAAGTCGCCTACGAGGTTTTCTGTCTGCACGGTGCATCCTGGGAGAAAAGATAGCTAGAGGTTAAAATTGGCCACTAACACAGATGCCATTGTCTCTTCCCATTACCTCTTCGCACAGCAGGTGTCTTGCATTCAAACTGAGTGGGACTGAAAAACACAAATCTCAAGCTCATTTAAAAAAAAAAAAAAAAAAAGGCAAAAATAACTCCTGTTTAAACCAAGCAATACAGCAGACTTTTCTGGTCAGTAACTACTTTACTTATAATTCTGTAACCAGTAATTACAGTATGCGACTTTGTTAGCATCTCAGGGTCGTACTCGCCAACACCTTATTTTACTATTAAATCTTATTATCTCAAGACTAGAAAACGAGGGGAATATGACAATTAAGACTTCAAATATTAGGCTTTAAAGAAAACAAGGAATTTTCTGAATAGCCTGTTTCTGGGATGACATGCTATAAACAAGAACGTCAGCACTGACTTCAGCTCAGCTGCCACAGAAAAAAAAAAAGAAGCATCTGTTTTTCTTCCCAGCAGATACTAAACACAACTGAAACATTCTCATATATTTTGATATCTTTCAAAAATATCACTTAAGGAAAAAGAAAAAAAAATCATTCCTATGGTCACATCTTCAAATAATTTTCAGAGGTCCCGCTGACAAAACAGTGCCTGGGATCAATGGATTCCAGCACCTTGAAAAGAATTTCTCTTCAGAGGGTCTCCTATGTGCATCCTGGTAGAAAACAAAACCCAGATTTAGGACATCCCTCTGCTGGGTGCAGATCTTGCCCTTCTAAAACCTGAACGGCGAAACAGTTCTGGATGCAAACAAAATGATGTGCTGATCCTAATTTGCAACTTGATCTTCATCATGTCATGCGTTACTTAGGAAACAAGGAAAAAAATTACATACTGCGATTTCAGGTTTTGGGTGCGCATGTGTGTGCGTGGATAGGAAAAGACGGGCATTACTGTTGCGATGAAACCAATTCTACATGATAAAGCTCTTGCATTTTTGCCTAATATCCTCATCCTATAAAGACACATCTCCTCATCCTTCTTTTCTTACCTACTAACTGAAGATACTAGCTTGCAGCTAAAAAACAAAACAAGATGTTCGTAAAATGTGTCAGAATCCTTAATAGCAAAAAAAAGAGTAAATTAATCTTTCTATCAAATGGCTGACAGCATTATAAAGGGTCAGGGTTTATACATACACAGGGCTCCTCCTGAAGAATTACTAGGTCATCTCCTGCTCCCCATCAGAAACCAAGAAAAATTAAGTCTACATTGTCATAATAAGCAGATCTTTCCTTACCCAGAAGGACTTGAGACACTACTGGGGTGGGGGAGGATATCTTTATTAGAGAAAATTTATTTAATAAAAATAAAGCAAGCAAGCAAGTTCCTGATCACAAGGTTTACTCAGAAATTCATAAAAGTTTCATAACATAATCTCTAAAAAAAAAAAAATATGTGGTTTGTTAATATATTTCATTAATAATGCATTTTAATTACAAATTAACATATATAGAAAGTTCTGTACTTCTGTAAGCCTCTGGTGTATTCAACTAAATATATTCATAAAGGTTTCCGTTCAAATCCAACAATATTGCCTGTTCATAATTAAAGCAGCAAGTGAAAGACTCAGTGTTCTTGCATGGCTCCACTTCCTACCACAAAGTTGATTTGCAGGGCATACAGCATGTTACTGACCAGTTACGTAAGAGCAGTGAGCCCCTGGAGTACTCGCCCGTAGTGAGGGCTACTCGCAGGTAGCTGTACTGGCCAAGTCCAGCCCAGAGAATGACTTACTGTGTGCTGGATAGCCACACTTCTCTGGCTCAGCTCTTCCCTCTCCCTACAGCCACCCCATCACTGCCTGGAGTCTCACAAAAGCTGATCTCTCCGCTTATCAGGGTGGGTGAAAGGATTTGCTCCTGCGTTTTTAATGCCAGCAAGAGCTCTACCAGCAAATCCAAAAGCCACAATATCAGGCTGGCTGGGAGACCCCTGCCCTCTCCTAGTCCACTCTTCAGGCACATAGGCTGGTAGAGGGTAGGTTGACTGCAACTGGAAATTCCCTCTAAGTACAGCTACCAACGAGCTGACCTCACTAGGACGGCAGTGTTTTCCAACATAGCAACTGCCTGGCAGTAAGAACAGCAGTTTCAGTAAAATGATGTCACATCTAGCATGGGAAGAAATTAAATGTGAAGTGTTTGAAGTATGTATCCGTAGATCTTAGTGTGGATATCGTATCAACAATTGTAGAATTTGCTACACCAAGCCAAATTTGTGTACACAAAATCAACTACACAAAGTAGTGGGAAAGAGCTTAAAAAAAAAAAAAAGGCATGACAAAGACAAAAAACAAAACCCCACAACGCAGACAAAACAAACCCACAATTACCCTGTTGAAGTTCATAGGAATTTTATGGCTAACATGAATGAAATGGGAGTAGACCCCATATTGTGTGCAGAAATGGCACCACAGGATGCTGAATGCCACCATCTCACCAGATTCCTTGTGATAATCTGAGTGATGTTGCAGAGAGTTAGCAGGATGGAAAGCCAATGACTTCCCAGAAAACAAAGTTCTTGGCTTACACAACAGAAGTTATAATGTAAGGAACAACTCCAAAATCATTAAAAACCAAGTTTCTGGAATGATAAGTCAAGCATTTTATATTTGAAAAAACTGAGACTGCTAAGTAAGAGCTGTGCTTGGTTTGGACAGGATAGAAACAGCATCAATCACACAATTAAGGATAAAATATTTCCTTTTCAATTAAAGGCTAGAACCAAACGGAAATTGAAAAGCAGAGATATGTTGGGATTATGACCCCTGAAATTATCTATAGCTCTATACCAGGCTCAGATTTGAGCTACTCAAGTCTCAAAGAGGTAACCTCAACAGGCCGAGGTTTAATATAACAAAGGGATTCCAGAGGCATTAGTATCAATAAAGAGAGGAGGTTATAAAGCGTTTGCTCTCTACAAGTAAAAAGGTTAATGAAATTATGCAGCTCCTTTCTTGCCCTGCTGTCAGCAGATCCTTAGTTAGCTGCAGACCCATTACCATTGCTTTTGACAGCTGCCGTACAACACGGGAAACCATCCAGGGCTCCAAATGCCATAGTGAAAAATCCCACCCACGCGGGATGGGTGTGACTGACTAATTTTGACTTATTTCAAAGAGATGCTAAACTTGTCATCCACTGCAATATCTGGATCACATGTGGATCGTACCTGCGAACGTGACAAGTTCAGAGATACAGATGTGGAATAACCACGAAACAAGAGAACTCATACACAGCACCAATACACACAGGGCTTCCTAATGGATGTCTGCAACTGCCCAGAGGAGCATATGACATGATTTTCCACCCTGCCAATCCATTCAGGAGTCACATCTGTGAAAACAGGGAGCCGTTTTCTTGACCTTCCCTCTCAGAGAAGGAAGAGAAGAGTGCTTGTTCTAAAACTTAAGGGAATAGGTTTGCACTTTAACAGCTGGTGGCAGCTGTTGGTGCTGTGGTCACTTCCCTACTGACTTCCTTTCGTTACCCCCAGTGCACATTCCTCAAAAGATGCTTATTGGATTGGAAGTTTAGTATAGATTACTGCAATGAAGACATGGGCTTAATGGGGATGCACTGACCCACGCTCAAGGACACATTACAGTGATAAAGCTTCAAAACAGACTCTAATGAAAGCAGACCTAGATGCCACAGCAAATCTTCAATGATTCCGAAGTATAAATTAGGCTCTTTCATTTAAGGATAAGGTATATAGTTAGCCCAGAGATCTACGCCCTCTTCCTCTTCAACTCCCTTCATGTAATGCACTGGTAAGCAGGTCAACCCTTGGTCAATCTTTCACTAGATTTCAGACAGAAAACTATCGAGTAATATTTTTCTACCTTCTCCCAACTCTTTTTTCCTTTCTTCCTTTTTCTCCTATCTTGCCCTCGCTCTTCCCCACCTCACTCCCATCCTTCTTCTCTCCTCCATTTCCAGCGTTACTGTCCATTCCTTGCTTAGTTCACTTCCTAGCTCCATGCCCCAAGTCACACACAGCTCTGACTTAGCTAACCGCCCATCACAGCTGGCTTTGCCAAAAGATGACAGAGCTGTGCTGCAGCGAGCCGGTTCCTTCACCCACCTGCAAACAGCTCTGCAAGGGGTAATCACAGAGGGAGGTTCGAGGTTATAGCCTGAGCGTTAATGGCCATTTACCTTCTGACCCAGCAGTGATTTGATGAGCAACCCGGTGCTTGGACACGAGCAGCAGTTCAAACCCATCCATTGGCAGAGCTTCCCACGTCAGACACAAGCAGTCCTTTAAAGATTTCTTTCATCATTTCTTATCGGCAGCAAGAATATATTCCACAATTTCCACGGAAGGAAAATGTTACCTCAGTGCTCACTAAAATAAAATCTGGGCAAATGGAGAAAGTTTGCTCTATTTTAGTAGTGGCTTATCCAAAAAATTCTAGGCAAATGTTCTATTCTGCAACAATACGCACTGCTGCTGTCATGAGAGCTGTGTCCCTCACTTCAGAAACGCCTAGGTTCAATCTAAGCACTTCACACAATATGCTATCCCTGACCAGTATCCTAAGGCATTTTCTTTCCTGATGAACAGACTGAAAGCTAGCATTATCAGCCAAAGACCAAATAAAAAAAGATGATCTTTTTCAAGGCATACGTGGGAAGCCACGGCGGAGGAGCATCACTCAGTGTAAATCAGTGCAGGAAGCAACACGTGTGACTAACACTGATTTCCCCTGGTTTCCTTCCGGGCACCCTCTACCCCGGGCAGTGTAGCAGCCACACACAGGGCACAAAGCAGACTTGCCATGAAGGATAAACCTATCTGAACATCAACATTGATGAATTTAATCTTAGCAGGCAGTCTGCCATCTTTCTTCAGTTTTATCACTGGGAATTTGAGAAAAAAAATGCATTTGGACACTCGATCTAGAGCTCCAGGAAAGTTCAGCCCCTGTACGTGCCAAATCCCCTGCTCATCTGCCTTTTTCTTTGTTGCCTTCCCACAGATTCTCAGCGTCACCCAACACCACGTCTGTTTCTTTTTTCAGATCCTGACTCCTCAGTGTTGCACACCAGGACGTTGAACAGCCGTCTCTTTCTTAACGGCCCAACTCTTCGCTTCAGCTTACGCTAAAAGCAGACAACCATCTTGTTTTACAGATCACAGTCACTTCTTTGGCAAAAACAGACCATGCCCTCCTCTGACCTTTTGATTTTCTATGCACAAAAATGCATCTGTGTTCCAGCCTCTCTGTGATGAAGAGGGAATGAAAACATCCTCATCAGATGCACTTAACTCCTTCTATTCCTTATGGAACTAGGAGAGCAGAATCCAGTTATGCTTATCTGTACAGCAAATACAATACAAAAAATGTCCTACACATCGAGACAGGAAAGTTAAATACAAATTTTCTATACATCAGCTCACACTCAGGTTCCCAGAGGCAGAGCATCAAAAGCTCATCAGTGCTTCTGCTACCTCTTCTGCTTCCTGAACAAAAACTTAATCCAGAAACAGCTTGTGGAATGTCATTTTAACATACGGTATTTTTCTTCTATGGTGCAAAATGATTCTTTAACTTTAAATCCCTGTCTGTTCTGCCTGGATGATCATAAGATATTTTTTCAGAATCACTCAGAAATTACCTACAGAAATGCTCGAGCAGATAATCAAAGACAGGAGGCCTCATGTAGTTTTCTGATGACTTTGACAAAACAATTTGATGTGAACATTGCACTTGCAGAAGCACAATAGAAGCCAACATGCCCACAGAAACCACTACAATGCATTGAGCTGATAATAATTAGGAAGACTCCCCTTTTCAATGCACTGAAGGGAAGCAGATATTGGTCTGATGCTTCCTATGTTTTAAGAGGCAAAATACTCTTTTCTTCACACAGCCAGATTGAAGCCAGAAGATAAAGCAAATCCAGGAAACTATATGAACAAAGAAAATATGCTGTTGCGTTTGAATTCATATTAATATGGTACCTCTGTACACACAATAAAGGTTGAGCTAACCTGGTCAAAAATAGAGATTGTTTCAAGGGAGGCCAAGAAACAAATCACCAGTCACACACAGAAATTCATGCGCTGCAATACACAACCTTTCAGACACTCGTGAGATTTTTTTAACCTGGTGGTCCACTTGCAGCACCAACAGCAGACATCTAACACCAGCCTTTAAAAAAAAAAACCAGGTATGTAGGAAACAAGAATGGAAGGGCTTGCAACCCCAAGAGCTATCAATCCAAGGTTTGGGTTATCATAGTTTTAGATTTGCACAGAGCCAATTCCCAGGCACCTCCCAAAGACTGAATATTTTCTAAAAGGACTCTTTCTTGAGTTAATTCAATGACACAAATAAATGAAATATCATCTATATTGAAGAACTCTCTCCATAGCTTTGATGGGAACATTAGGTACACGTAATAATTAAATTACTATTTCTGTTCAATTGAATTGACTCAATTAGAACTTAGTTTTACTCTAAAAAACAAGAAGTAAAGGTGTGCTATGAAGTTTTAGTCAGTGAAAGCATTTGACACATCCTGTAGTTCCAGATAGAGACCACGTTCCATGTGGGTGTTATTTTGTTTCCTAAAAGTCAGACATTACATCAGAAGTAAAGGCGACCCCCTGAATGTCATTTTCTGGTCTATTGAAATGCGCCTTCACGAAGGAAGGTTTAATCTGGTCTAACAGAAAATGTCAAAGCTTGACTAAATGTCAAGATTTCAGTACACTCTAAAACAGTGTCCTGAAAACCAGCTGCAAGTGAGAGCCAATTTTCAAATACATTTATTGACACTACACTAAAAGCCAACAAAAATATTTAAAAAATCACCCAAATGTGATGTGACTAAAATCCCGATTCTGACAGAAACTGAAATGACCCTTTGTTACTTTACTTTCTGTGACAACCTCACTCTAGTTTGCAATTCTGAAGTGTTAGACCAGCATTTCAAAATAAAGTTTACTAGTAAACACCAGATACTTATGAGGTTATTGTCTAGCAAACCATAAATGAAAATAAAGCAACAAAAGTTGAAACCCAAGAAATACCAAACCTAAGTTTCTGAATAAGGAAGGCAATGAAAGCCAAACAGGAATCCATGAAAAAATGCTACTGTCATATTTTGAAACCCAAATAATTCCTAGTAATAGACAAGTTGAAGACCAATTCCCAAGAACCAGATGTGTGATCATATTACTTTGGCAAAACAAATATTGTTTTATATTACTGCAGTTATTATTATATTACTTATTTCTGCTCTCCCCGGCAAACGATTCTATAGAGTCCTGGGTTCTTAAACCTCAAAATCACACCTGTACTGAAAAAGTAGGCACATGTTCCTCATTTTTAGATCCAACATAGTACTCATGGACATTCACCTTCAGGGAAATAAATATGTTGTGGCTTTATCTGAGTTTTAAGGAGATTTGGTCTTTACAAGTGGCGCATACCCAGCAAAGCCTCATCTATCAAAGGATCCTTGGACAAGCAAAGCTTCAGTGGACTAAACTGTGCCTCAGTGCATCTGCTTGATTATTCAGTCTCAGAACAAAAGTGTTGCGAAGCTGTGCAAACCCACCTGCAGGAAAGAACTCTGAGTGAGAGCCACCCACCCAAGAGTGTTCATTCGAGTTCCAGGAGGACTGTAGTCCGCTCTTCACTAGAGGGAAGCCTAAGACAGGACCAAGTGTATGAGCATTTGTATAGACAATTTTTAAGCAGGTTTACTTAAATTAGTAAATTAAAATAAATTGATACCGTAACATTTAAAACTGCTTTCCAGCAGTTTTATAACAGAGGAGTAAGTTACCATGAGATAGCAAGTTATAAACTGTACTAGACCAGTAATTGTGCCCTTCTCATAGCCTGTGGTAAGCAAATTAAAACAACTAAATACTTTCCTCACATTACAGATCTCTCAGTGTATGTGCCACAAGATTGTAATTACGGGCAAAAGCAAGCGTGGTCCTGAGCGGGCAAGGAACTCCAACCATAAGCATGTTCAGAATCTCACCTACTCCACATACCAAGCCAGGGCAAGCCAGATGCGACAAGTAGCCCAGTTCCTGCTCTGCACAGAAACTATCATGCTTCTCATTTAGGTAAAATGACATCAAGATGGATGCAGAGATTTTTTTAATGGATGAAGGCAATCCAAACAAAAAGTTGTCAGGAAATAATGATGACCACTCGCATGTTTCTCACGCCACAGTCTGAGTGACCATAGGTACGCATGTACCTGAGCCCAGCAGCCAGCTGGCTTCAGCAGCCAAGCAGTAGTGTAACAGATGAGGCAAATCTCTTTTCTAGCCTTTAACATCGAGGTTGTTAAGCTACATCAAGGTGATCCCATTTGCCTCTCCAAGTCTGAACAAACTATTTTGCACAGTTAATAAATACAGGTAAAGTAAGATGCAGCTGGGGCCGCGCTATCCTCCATAGTATCCTTGTTGTTAGCATGCCAGATTTATTTCTCCTACAACTCTGACTGTAGGTGTTGAGGAGGTTCAGACAAAAAGAATTTGCTACCAGTGTAGCTTCTAAGCCATGTCTAAGGAGGGGAAGAAGAAGAAACTAGTATATCATGATACACCTGCCTCCTCCTACAGATCTCAGAATCTGTGAAGTTTCAAGGCTGCTTCTCTGCCTGTGTAATTCTCTTAGCTAAAAGTCCCTGTCAGGAACACCAAGAAGTTCTCGGTGTTCCCTCTCTATCATGAATTTTACTAGAGGATTATTATGCCTTTCAGCTATAACTTAAATCACATATTATTTCCAGCATTTTGAAGAGGACAGCTTTTCACTAGCAGTATCCCAAGGTAGCTGATATTTTTCCATTTTGCCCAGCTTTAATAGAGCAGGAGGATCTTTCCTAATGGAGCAGGAGGATCTCAAGTCAGTGTTTGGGCCATATAATAAGCCATAAACGCTGACAAGACAAAGATTCAGGGGCATGCCTTCCAGAGACCACCAAGTAGAAGTCTTTGGAACAAATGGATGCACTTTAAGTAGTCAATACTACTTCTGCAATTGCTTCTATTCCCTAGTAAAATGTTCAGAAGTTTAAATTAGTCTCATAAATTCTGAGATCCACTATGTGGTACACAAATACTGTCTGCTTCAGTTTGTGATTCGTGAGCTTTTAAGCTAATCAAAGTCAGACTGAGCTACCATGTCAGAGAAATAGCTTACGTCTTAGTTTTCAAAATGATGAAAACCATCATTTCATTTTCCTATGGAAGACATTTTCCTTATATTATTTAAACTGGACTTTGCATTCAGGAATTCAGAAGAAGAACTGACGTTTCCGTTCGGCACTGCTTCCTTAAAACTTTGTATAATCAAATGTCAAACCCTAATGAAAGTTCTCTGGTGCAACATATTACTGCATCTCAAGTGCGTGGTGGAGAGATGTATGAGCAGAAGGTGGCAATAGAGCATCAAATCAAAATCCGTATACGTTACATATTCATAGTTACATGCTTGCTGTCACCACAGCACACGTGCATATGTCATACTTCTCCACTGAAAACACAACATGATTAAGGCACAATTTCTCATGGCTACATTACTCTTGTGTAAAAGTACACGTAGGAAGAGTACCTTTCTCCTTGGGTAGCTGACATAATTATGCCACTTTCCTAACCGCTTCAGTGTGCTGCATACATGGATCCCTACATCTCTCAGAAAAATACTGAAAACAGGTTTCTTTGGTGCAGTTTGTCAATAGAAAAGTTTATTATAGGCCTACGTACCTGCAGCTGAAAAGCCAAATTTTAAGCACCTATCTTAGAGCTGGAGTTGAAAAATGTTATTACAGCATCATTCACCTTCATTTCTAAAAAGTCATCTCTGGGGCACCGGTGTACTCAAAAGTCTACTTTACTCTTTCCAAGAATAAAAATATTGTGTTTCAACACTTAGCTGTTAACCAGGTAACTGCACAGAAATTAAGCTCACCTGATCAGCCCGAGTACTCAAACCCATTTTGTAGAGCCTTCTCAATACCCGAGGATTATCTTAAATTGCCTTTTTCACTAGAAATATGCCCTGATTTACAGCCTTTGACCAGAGGCAGAAAACTAACATTATTTTTATTGTTGTTGTTATTATTATTATTATTCAGAAAGAAGGGAGAACGTTGCCTCGGGGGCCGAGAGCTGGATGGGTGGGGGACTGACGCAGAGATGGGACCGCAGCCCGGCGGGAGCAGGCAGGGAAGCAGGCAGGGACGCAGGCAGGGAAGCAGGCAGGGAAGCAGGCAGGGAAGCAGGCAGGGAAGCAGGCAAGACCTCCCTCTCTCGGTCAAAGGGACACGCAGCAAGCGGAGCTGCCACCCCTCCAGCTTGAGCTATGACAATTTGAAGGCAACTAGTGGTCTTATGTGGGGTTTTTTTTATCCCCACAGTTGGTAGACAAATAGAACTGCAAGAAAAAAATAAGCCTTTTTTTAAACCCTGATCCTCACACCTTGCAGAAAACAGTTTTTCCTGAAGTTTCAAAACATTTGACGTCACGGTGTTGAAGCTCTGCATAGGTTTTCTGGTTTCAAACCTCTGGAAATAAAGATTCTTCTTAATGTAGACATGGCAATTAGAGAGCAACGCTTCCAGGGCAGCCGCGAGCCTGTGCCCAACTTTTCCCAGCTCGAGCCCACCGACACGCTGGGCACAGCTCTTCAGGGTTTTAACTAACCCCAGCCTTCCCTGAGGAAGTTAAGCAGTGCAAAATTAAACCCCACAGAACCATGCTTACCAGCAATTATTTAGGTCTAAGCACTAACGTTCGAGGCACCGGGAGC
>NW_010245714.1:53402-94822 GCF_000690775.1 Eurypyga helias
GGCGGCAATCCCTGACACAGTGGGCAGCAACAACCTCTTCGAGTCCGTACAGCGATCGTAACATGCTGAGTGAACATTTCTGGCAACAACTCTAACGGTCTGCGAGTACCATCGGTGCCCCAGCGCTGCCAGGTGGAGGTTTGCGTGAACACTGAGCTATAAATACACTCACAGCTTTTGGTCACTGCTCACCCACCACAAAAAAGGTCCCAGGGGCAAGTGGGCAGCAACAACCTCTTCGAGTCCGTACAGCGATCGTAACATGCTGAGTGAACATTTCTGGCAACAACTCTAACGGTCTGCGAGTACCATCGGTGCCCCAGCGCTGCCAGGTGGAGGTTTGCGTGAACACTGAGCTATAAATACACTCACAGCTTTTGGTCACTGCTCACCCACCACAAAAAAGGTCCCAGGGGCATAACCATTGCTAGACACACCATTTTCTCTGTCACTGTTAAAGATAATTTTATATATATATATGTGTGTATATAAAAATAAATAAAATGAAGGGAAGCAAATGGAAGTAATTAAAATACCCAACATCCTAAAAAGCCTACCAGACTTAAATACGTTAGCACAAGTTACTCAAGTGACAAAGAGAACAAAATCCTCAAGTAAGATTTCAAATGAATAATTCTAAGCGCATTGGTGTCTAGCTGCCCAATGGAGCTGAAAGCAATCTTTAAAACAGCATTTTAATATTGAGGCAGAGTTTATAAATTCACCACTTAAATGCCACGATGAGCCATGCAGAACAGTCATCAGATGGAAAATGAACATACGTAAACGCCGTAGTTCGGTATCCACGTGTGCACATATTCTGCCAAAATATTTAAGAAATATCTCTTAACTGCACCCTCATCTCCCTCACCATTTCAAGCGGAGCTGTTACTGCTGAGCACTCAAAAATGTGAAAGTATGTTTTTAAGGCATCCTCGGACACTATTTTTCGATGGCAGGATCCTCAATGCTCAAGCCATCATGACCCCATTGCAGTCTTTTGGCTGACTATACTTCATTTATTAGCATACCAGCTTTCTGATAAAGGGGGGAGGGTGGAATGTAGCTCCACAAATTGGGTCCAAAGCTGCTTTTTATCCTAGAATCATTCTACACATTCATTCTTTGTGAATGAGTCCAGCTTTTCAATTTTGCAATCAACCCATAAAATTCCTCAGTATTTTCCTTGGGTTTTTCCCCTCTTTTCTCATGAAATAAAGAACTAAAATCCCCATTTAAAAAAAAAAATATCAAATCAATATGCATCAGGAATTTATGACTAGTTATTCACATCATATTATTCATATCAATAGATGGGCAATTTCAAGGCCATGTTCTCATCATACACTGAAAACCTCTTCTAAATAGCGCACACTTCTATTGAGATTAAGGAATTAAAAAAAAAAAGTCATGGGATATCGATCCCCTCAGCAGCAAATAATAAAATTATTAGTAGACACTTTCTGAGCAAAACAGTCTGATTTGCTTAAATATTAGTAACTTGTTATTACAGAGCAAAGAGAAGCAACTAACATGTAAAACAGGAAACAAACTGTTAACTAAATGTTGGATATTCTTTAAAAAAAAAACCAACAGATAAAGGGTAAACTACATAGCATAGCAACCAACACTTACTAATCTCTTAATTATCAGTGTTTTTAAATAACTTTGCTTCACTGCTATCACAGCTACAGCTTCCTGACTGGTTAACAGATAAAGAAAATTATTCAGAATCTATTTCTTGCCCTGGCTTGCCACCTGGCTTAGTGACAGCATTACACGAGCCCAACTCTCTGACCTTGCTGGCAGGGGACCATCGTTCCCAGTTAACCTTCATTCCAGATCACTGGCCTTTAACAGAGAAATGTTGTACTTGAGCCCCATATAAATAACTTTGCTTCCCCTTGAAACAAGGACCTGGACATAGCTTGGGCATTTACTACATTTGTTATGTGCGATAACTGCCTTAATAAGAGAGTCCAGTTTAAGGGAAATGATGAGTACGATACCTTTTGAGTTTTGGTGGTTAGTAACTATAAAGGAGAAGCATCCACAGCTTCTCTAGGCAACCTGTTCCTGTGCCTCACCACCCTCTCTGGGAAGAATTTCTTCCTGATATCCAATCTAAGCCTCCCCACTTTCAATTTAAACCCGTTACCCCTCATCCTGTCACTACAGACCCTTGTAAAAAGTCCCCACCAGCTTCCTTGTAGCCCCTTCAGGCACTGGAGGGTGCTATAAGGTCTCCCCGGAGCCTTCTCTTCTCCAGGCTGAACAAGCCCAACTCTCTCAGCCTGTCCCCATAGCAGAGGGGCTCCAGCCCTCGGAGCATCTTTGTGGCCTCCTCTGGACTTGCTCCAACTGCTCTATATCCTTCTGATGTTGCGGGCTCCAGAGCTGGACACAGTACCTCATCTCACCGCTCTAGGAACAGCACTCCCAAGTGAGACCCTTTGAGCTCCCCTCAGCTGCAGCAGGCTGTGCCCAGCGTCTCCCTCTGAGTGAGATGCTGCTCAGAGTTCAACTCTCAAGTTTGAGAAACTGGAGGACCACCATCAAAAACTGACAACAGGATATGGGCTCATACCCCTCTCTCCTTGAGGTTCAACCCTTCCCCTGCTGATAGGCACAAAGGTGTTGACGTGAATATTTTCACTGAACTCAAGGGAAAATTTTAACAGGTATGTAACTTTCTGTGTGTACATATATCTATGTATGTGTGTACATGCAACTGACTTTAGAACTTTAAGTCTCATTAAGTTAATTATTTATCTTAATAGCACTAATAAACTTCAAATTGTTGCTATTCCAAAGTTATGCCAAAGCATATGTTAAATCCTTGCACCTAATCCCTTTAGACTTAAAGCATTGGTCAAGTTCAGGACTAGGAGTGGATTCAGCTGCCCCTAGACTCCTCTCTTAGAAGTTTAGAAAGAAAGGGGGTCCACTCTGAACCTCACAACTCAACGGGAAGGACTTCCTTACACTATTTCCCTAATCCCTATATAAATGGTACCAACTCAATTCTGACTCTATTTCCCTAACCCCGCGTAAATAATTTCTCCTGATCCATGTGTAAATTATTTTAACCCAATGCTAATTTGATTTCACCTTTGTATGCTTTTTCTTGATGTCAAATAAGTAACAGAGTGAACCTTGCCATCAAACTCCATTAAGTCACATTTTCCAAAAATTCATATCATAGTCACGTTTCTAAGATCTGGGACAGTGATTCTTTTAAGCTGCCTAAACCACTTATTCGTGACAGACGGACCACCCTGCACATGAAGGGCTAAAGAGGTAGAGAAGGAAGAGATGAACACACAGGGAAAATGTGAGGACCAGGACAGGAAAGAAGGCAAGAGGATTAACTTGCATATGCTTAGGGATGGTACCAAACATTCCCCAGAGCACGAATTGGCGTGCAGTTCCTGTCTTATCCCCCCAGTGCCGCAGGCTACCAGTTTGGGTGGAAGTGTCACGGCGGTCCTGGGTGTCCTGTTAGCGCAGATGGAAGAAAGCTGTGCTGTACTGCTGAGGAGTCCTGCCTTGCCAAGGGAACCACCTAAAGGGAATTGGTTTGGCTCCATGTCCCCCACTTCTGATGCATTTTCTAAATTTCTACACTTTAACCAAGTTACTTTAAAATCAGGAAGCCACCAAAAAAACCCCCCAAAAATGCATTTTCAATACTTGAAATGAAAGACAGGAACAACACGTAATGCCAAAAGTAAGAAAATAAAGTACATTGATTTCTTGTGCTAGAGAATCAGTAGACTCTTTTACATAAAATTCCTGCATGATGCAGTACACAAAATGGATGGAACGCCTTGGTATGAGCTTGCTATTTAATCTTCACTTTTTAAATGCAGCTGTGACTACAAAGTTATTCATTTCCTGATGGCTTCCTTTTGAAAGCTAATATTTTATAAATAAAGCCATACTTAAGAGCGCAGGAGAACTGACAAGACAAACGGTCAGCGACTGCAAAGACTCAAATACCCAGTCATTTGGATAAGGATTTCTGTCTTTGGTACGTGGTATTCTTTTTTTATTAGTGTTTTGTTCTTGATCATATGCCCATATGCAGCACAATACTTCAACCATAGCAATAACTATTCATATTATTTAACAAAACTGTTTTCCTTTGTAAACCTTGTATTTCCTCTCCCTGAATTTAAGAACACATCCTATGTTCTAGGACACCAGGCTCTGCATGCCCTACCCCAGTGCCTGGAAGAGAGGGGGTGGCAGGAATTCCATCTTTAGCAAGATGGAAAGGCTTTACCTCAGCTGGAGGAGGGACAAGTTTGCGAAAGAGAGAACTACCGAGGGTTATTAAATACACAGAGACAATATCCAGCTCAGGAAATCCCTGGAGCTGAAAACAGCTGGAGGCTGGGAGATTATTTGGGGGAGGTATCAGATATGCTTGCCCTGCTCTTACTCCTCCCCAGGCTCCAGGCTATGGCTATTGTTGAAGAGAAAACACTGCGAAACACAGACCCCTCGGATCGGATCTCAAAATGCAGCTTTTAAGGATGACAAACAGGGTTAGGACCTGAATGCCCAGACAAAGTTCATTTCAGTGCACGCTGTCCAACCATCTGAGGAATCCAGCAAGCAACAGTGCATCAGCTAACAGCACATTTACAGCTTCAAGGCTATCACTACCACTGCAGTCATTTTAAAAACATCAGTTAACAAAGCAGAAAGAGGAATGAGAACAAAACAGAGTGTGCTGTAAATGTTTTGGCCACATTAGAGGTTGTAATCTTCCTATCTCCTGGTCAAGAGTTACGGGAAGATACAGAACAAATGGCTGCTCCCAGCTAGCCCTCCCAACAGGGAGACAGAGCTAGAACTGCCACATTCTCTCAACATTAACCTTTTCCTAAATGGGAGAATCATTTCTTCCCCTTCCTCTGAAAATAACCGTCTGTGCTCTCCTGGATGGTACCAGCCTCCCTCGGGTGGTTTCTGTTTCTGAAACATCTCAGGACAGGCATCCAGAGTTCACTATTAATTACAGAGGATCCTACCTCAGACCTTTGTTTCGAGACTTGTCCAATTCTTAACAAGGTAAAATTCAAGTTTTCCAGCTGCTCTCCATTTTAAAATTTTGGAAGACCAATGGGCTCAGTCCAAAAAGTCATTAACTGTTTTCCTTTAAGAGTTACTAAATCCGGACCCCAGCAACTTCTTCCACTGCACGTTACCTCCCATTCACCCACTGGCCATTTCTCCTGCCAGAAGTCACAGCTGGAGGTTCTCAGCAACTCCGCAGCCACCGACCCACGCTTTGCTTCACCCACGAAGGGCACTGCTCACTTGTTTCGTCTGGTTTTTTAATTCCCCTGTTTGCCTTCACTTAAAAACCCCTTCTGTAACAAACTGTAAACAGACTCTTTAGAAAGTACTCAGTTTCCATCTCAAAAAAAAAAAAAAGACTGTTTATATCTAAATGCTAAAGAAAAGAGCTAAGATGTAGCAGAAAATGTCTATTACCTGCTGCTGTGCAGGATTTTATCCAAGTGCTTCGAGTTTTTAACTCAGCTGCATCAGCTGACTCCCCTCTGAGAATGTATAGAGATTCATTAACATTTGCTAATATCCAACCATGAATATGGTCTTGGTTTTATTTAACATACACTTACACACTCCATACCCACTCACACGCAGATATATATACACACGTACATATTTATATGCATGTATACACACACATTTCTAATTAAAAATGTTTGAGAAAAATACTAATTGCACATCCTTGATATTTAGAACACACAGCAACTTCCTCCCTATCATTTTTATGACCTTTATAGTTAATATAATTACCATTACAGCACATCATAATTTGTTCTCATGGCTACACATTAATGAGACAAATTGCTGTGACATTACAGTCTGAGCAAAACAAGAGCAGACAATGATGCAGCCCAGCTTTCACCAGCTTCTTTAGCTAAAAGGCTCCAAGTACACAAAGGAAATGAAAATTACATCTTCCACCTCTGCGTTCCCACCTCTGCAGCGATGCTGCCGGCCCCTGAACCACAGACACACAGCCACAGGTGGTTGTAAAAGCTACAGAGCAGGTCTGCAGTCACTTTAAAATTTATACAACATACATCAGCCTTTTCTCTCCTTCCTTCTACCCAAGTAAATGTGGAGAATGGGTTTTGCGAGGGAGTAAACGGATTGGTGCTGTAAGGGTTCACGAAAAGCTTTGCGTTCCTAACCCAAGGCAGTATTTTGATACCTCAGTTTGCGCACTTCTAGTGGATGAGAAGTTTGAGGCTATTACAATTTTTTTATTATTTCATGCCATTGTAGTCTAGAGAAGCCAATGATTTATAAAACCAGAGATATTAACTATCTGCCGCTGATATTTCATGAAGGAAAAAAGCTACCCTTTTTACAGCAAAAAGAGCGATGAGACTGACCTAGTTCACCCTCGAATGTGTCAATGGAAACCTTTCCCCCATTAACACTTGTGTCTAACACAAACCTAAGTTCCAATTGATTTTCCATTGACTCTTGAAATACAGCCAGTGAAACAATAATCTTCAGAGAGAAGAGAACATGCATGAAGCACTCGGACTGATGGAAGATCAGATGTGCATTTTTAAGTGGCAATTAAAGGCTAAAGAGTGAAGCTTGTATAGTATACAAACACACTTAAAGGTAGGTACAAGCTTAAAAGGATGACTTTGCACACGTCGGTGGTGTTGGAAACCCTGACAAAGTTGTATACCTTGGCCCCATCTTCAAGCTCCACCTGTGCCACAAATAGCACTGGGATGTGGATGGAGAAAAGCAGAGCCAACAATATTATGCATTTAAGTTTCATCTATGATTGTTACTACCTAAATTCCAGCTTTTACTCCCAGCCAACAGTTAATATACTGGGCAGAAGATGTAGCTTTGCCAAAACTATAGAAGGTTTTGTCTAGCTGGAGAAGACACCAATCAGAGACAAAAACAACATAAAATAGTTGAATTGCAATTTCCAAAAGACACCGAAGACACCCCTGCTTGATTTACTAAGCTTATCTGTTTATTGCTATAGGTATATAAAAATTTTAATGCTGTTGGATAAGCATTACATTACATAGGCTTAGAAGACCTGTTGTCATGGTCTGCTGTTGTAGAGGAAATGTGGAACACCAAAAAAATTAATTTGGCAGAGCATTTGGAGAATGTTTAGTTTCCCAACTCTTATTCACCTCTTAACACAAAGTGTGATCCAAAACTGCCTATTTACAAATATTAAAAAAAAAAAGGCAACATGAAAGGATTTGCAAAAAAAAAAGGGGGGGGGCGGCAAAGGCAATCAGTAATTATCTAAAATATTAAAACAAGGAACATATCTTTAAATGTAGGCCTGAAAAGTGGACAGTTCATGTTTCCAGCTCTTCTAACACAATAAGGGACCTACGAAAAGTGCAGAAGAACAAGTGTTTTCTCAACATATATCTACAAACAGAATGTAAGAAGTTTGTCTGGCTGATTAGAACTACCCATTCTCCCACTGGAAAAAACATTGTGCCCTTCTCGCTGCCATTTTTGTAGTTAAAGGAAATAAATAAGACTTTGGCAGAAAGACTGAAACAGATTTAAAAAATGGTGGTGAACCTGTTGCTCTTTGCAGTCAATGCTTCACATGTCAAGTTTCACTTTATATCTGGAAAATGAGTCATGGAAAGGCTTAGGACACTATCAGACTCTTCCTCAGAATTTATACTTTGGGCTTTTCTTTAAATAAAGCAAGGTCTCTTTGGGAGATTTTAGCCTCTCTGAAGCTTCTTCCTTCTATTTCTATGCCCAGAGGGGAGGGGGGGTGGTGTGGGAAATCAGATTATAACAAGACACAGAAGGGCTTATACAATCTGCTGCTGAAATAGTGACTGCTTCAAGCAAGAGATCCTTTCCACCCTCATTTTGTTTCCAGCTACTAAACTGAAACCTACTTTCAAGCATGGCTACACAGCATCTTAAACCAGCTAATACTCATTCACACTGCATCATTCAGCCCTTGGCCAACATATCCAGCTTCCCACTCCTTCTGGTGGCAGTGTAGGTTCAAATGTAGCGCTGGGCACTTGAATTATCCTGTGTGCCTTCATGGTCCATTAGCTTCAATTTCTGATAGAGCAGTCCCTCTTTGGTTGTATTTAGCCTAGCTGCTAATTACCCCAGCATCTGAACACATTCCATGGAAAAATCAATAGCGAGAGTGAAATACTTCTAAGTCTTCATAGAGACTCTGGAATTTCTCCCATTTTGTAGTCACAGAATGCAAGACACCCAAAAGAAAATAACTGTGACTTCTCCATGGCCACTTTGGTTACAACAAAAATGGTTTTCCTTGCATTTTGTAACAAAGGCCAGATCACGATGGACTAAATCAGTCATGAAGAAAGTAAGCCTCTTGCCTACAGAGAAATACAAGGCGGCAAAAGGTAGTGCAAACTCACCATACACCATTTCATTCTCATTTCGAAGGACCAGCCTAAAGTCAAAGGGTAATTTGCCCTTTCAGACTTTCATGTCCTGTGAAGCTGCCAACAAAAGCACCATTTAACGTGAAATGCTACACTGTTGCTTTTGGATATAGATGTCTGTTCCTTAAAAATTTTGGACAGGCAAACAGTCACAACATAACATTACCATATATCTAGACTTCAATGCACCTTGTACCATTGTTAAAACACAGCACGACAATAAGTATTTAAGCTACAGCAATGCAACTGGAAGGAAAGAGGAATACAGCTAAAATGATGACGTTTCACAGAATCATAGAATCACAGAATGGTTTATGTTGGAAGGAGCTTTCAAAGATCACCTAATCCAAGCCCCCTGCCACAGACAGGGACATCACGTTTTGTGCTTGTGTGTCAAAGCATTTCAGGCACAGTCTTCAGAAGATGCCATTCGACTTTTAATGTACACTAACAACACAAACAAAGAAGAAATCCTCAAGTACTGCATCTACTCTTTAAGGAGGAAAAATTATAAAATAAAGATAAGGTGCAGACATAAGACCCTTCTGTCAGTTCTAAAACTTCCATTGCTCCCTGTAAAAATCTTAATACAAGCATATATGTCTTCTGCTTCAGACTTTTTCACTAATATGACAATGAAATTACCTAAAGGAAAATACGCCCAACAGAGTATGGGACACCCTCAAATAACTAAGTACTCAGAATCAGCTTGGATTAGAGATCATCTCAGGCTCAAAAATATTTGGTAAGAAGATCAATTGTTCACTCTCTGGAAAAATAAGTTTCCTTTCCTCAAACAACTTCTTTACTTACATATCACCATACTTGGTAGAATACCAGTCCTGGTAGGCAACTGAGTGGTGTAAAACAAAGATAATTATTTGTTGAAGTGAAGAGGAAAAGGCAAGTGTTGCATTTGTTACTGAGCACCTATGAATCAAACCTTCCAGTGCATACAAATAAAAATACAGAGGAGCCCCATTACAGATTACAGTTAATCAATACAATTCTCCAGCTGAAACCAGGCTGTAGAGCATGACCAGTCCTCAGCTTTTGTAAATAAAGTGCAAGATCCACTTCTGTATTCATTTCAGTAAACCAAATCCTTCCCAATGATTATATTACTAGTTAGCAGGAATAACCAAGGAGTCAGTTTTTAACTTAATAGAGTTGGGAAGGACCTGCACAATGTCTAAGTCAGGCAGACATACATTAGAAAACACAAATACATCCTCCCTTTGAGAAGTTCCAAAACTTGATTCCTCTCCATTAACGATAGTTCAATTTAGCATACAGAAATACCCTCTAGTTCCACAGAAACCGAACCTAACAAGCATGGGTTTTTTTCCCCAAAAAATAGATCATAGAACCATAGAATGGTTTGGGTTGGAAGGGCCCTTACAGACCATCCAGTTCCAACCCCCCTGCCATGGGCAGGGACACGTTCCACTAGACCAGGTTGCTCAAAGCCTCATCCAGCCGGGCCTTGAACACTTCCAGGAATGGGGCATCCACAGCTTCTCTGGGCAACCTGTCCCAGCACCTCACCACCCTCCCCAGGAAGAACTTCTTCCTAATATCCAATCTAAACCTCCCCACTTTCAATTTAAACCCGTTACCCCTTGTCCTGTCACTACAGGCCCTTGTAAAAAGTCCCCCCAAGCTTTCTTGTAGGCCCCCTTCATATTATGCAGTTTACAGTTACCAATACTGACTGTTGTTGTATTAACCTAATACTCTTCAGTATTCTTTGCACTAAATGTAAAAGTAAATTGCCAAACATCTCAACATTTCAGTGATTCTTACAAGCACCAAATCACTCTTCAGAAGTTTACTGGCATGAATATGAATGGTATACAGTATATATTGTCAAGCTGCAGAATTTGCCAGATGTTTCAAAAAACCAAAAAGACCCAGCAAACACAGCTGTAACTGTATCTTTCAGAATCCAGCACAGATCCTTCAGCAGATAAATTCCCCCTGAATAGAACTTTGCACTACCATTGACCCATCAAATCTGTACCTGTATATTGCAGCATCAAACCGCCTGGAACATTTTCTTTCCCTGCTAGGTCTCATCTGCTCAGATTCTAACACTGTATTATAGTATTAGTGTGGAATAGAAATCACAGTGGCTGAGTAAGCTTAGCATGCAGAAGTTGCACACTATCCTGTATAGTGCATTAGTTCATAAAGAAATGCCTCAGTTCAAAAAAGAAGCCTGACGGAAAAAAATAAGGCCCAGAGAACAGAGATAGTTTTAATGGAAAGAGAATAAATAATGTCTTCCATATTTATCTTGTAAATCATTCAGCAGAGACATTCCGACTGCCTAGCTGAGGATCTGCAGAAACTTTACAAAGGTGAATCCTGTTCAGTAACTCACCTGTTCTCCTGTGTCGCTGCTTAGCTCTATGAACATCATTTGCAAATGCAAACATTTCTGGTACAGCACTCTTCAATAGGTTTGTATTAAAAAAATATGAACAAGTTTAGAAAAAGATAAAGCTCTTTTTCACTCTTGTGTTTTCCTGCTCATGAGAACAAATGCTTCCACTCCCAGCTATAATCCAGTTTTTAGCACTGTACCTTACCTTTGCTTGGCTCTGAAGTCAGAGAGTAGACATTACAAGATCCCTGTGGAATCTTGAGCTCTGTTTGCCTGCAGAGCAGACAGAAAGACACTCCAGGGGGATTTGCTGTCCTGTTGACCACTTTTATAGTCATATATTTTTTCACGGTCTCACAGTAGCCCCTTTGCATTCCACTGCACCTGTGTAAGCTTACTAATGACGAAGTGAAGATATATTGATCCCTGCTTCTTCTAAAAAATATGATACTGGAAATAAGATCTATTGTACTCAGAAAAGTTCAAAAAATAGCTTTTTATGCCCCTAAAAACTAGAAATCCAGTGCAGCCCTGTTCGTTGTTTGGACATGTATCGGGCAGGAAACTGCCTTGCTTGGAAAGGATAACTATTTTGAGTTGACTGCAAAGAGACTCTCTTATCATAAAGCCACCATAAACGTCTCCCATTTAGGAGATCTAGCAGATTTTGCCATTCAGCTACTATTCATGGAGGATTGCAGTTCTCTAATGTCGAAAAAACATCAGGATCATCATTAAGAGATTCCAGGCAGATTCTCTTGCAAAGTTGGATGTTGAACACCCCACCAGTTGACTCGTTTTTAAAAATAACTAAATTAATAAATAAATAAATCACTGCATCTCTCAGCATTTTGTCAGGTGCTGTAGCAATTGCCCCAGTTCAGGATCTACGAGAAGAAAAAATGTGGCTGTTAACAGTGGAGCCAGAGGCAAGAAAGGAAAGCAAGGTCATGCCTGTTCTGCTGCCTGGCTCCTTGGAAAGAGCTAGAGAGAACATGTGCCATAAAGCCAGCAACTGTTTTTCATCAAAAGCTTGAAGAATAGAAGACCAGGCAGCATTGCCCTGCTGCACAGCACAACACTGGCCACCTTATTACACAACAATGACAAATAAACACATTTCAATGACAAATAAACACATTTTGTTCTGTGATATATCTACACACACAGAGGTCTGATTGCCAAGTCCTTTGTGTCTTGAAAAAGAACAGAGAACACCTACCTCTCGTTTCGGGCAGTACAAAGGCTCAGTTGAGCACTGGGGAGATCAGTGTGAACACAGTCCATATTTCCACCGGTACCTCTACAATCAGACAGGCTACAAACTTGTGCCTTTTTAAAAGGCAAAGCAAAAGTACTAGAGAACAGTGACACTCTGAAAAATTTTAGAGGATTCTGACCTACTTTTGAAAAGCCCTGACCTAAGCAGGCTGTTTGGCATTTACCTAAATGAACTGTAGAATCTCAGTATAATGTTTCAAGTCCTTTATCTTGAGAGGTCAAACTTGTGCATATGGCTCAACAGACAAAAAAATAGTGTTATAAACACAAATGTGGGAAAGTAAAAAAAGCACACCTATACTTCAAGAACCAATATAGCAGGTTGCTTGAGATGGTGGTGATGCAGCTCATAGAACAACACCTGGTTTACTAAGATGGCCCCTGAAAATTTTCAAAGGCATAATATAAAATTGTATTGTTATTCCCATAAAAATTACTGGCATTTTTTTCTTCCCCAGCAGCAGAGTCCCTGCTGGCTTCTGATAGAAAGCACAGTTACAATGGAGGAATAATAATGCACTGCAGATGATCATTGAGACAGACAGGACACAACATGTTTCCAAGAGGAAGCTTCTAGTTATGTCTCAGAGCCCTGACAACACGTCAGATGTAATAAACTAAATTGCTTGAAACAAATCACTCTAATTTCATCTTTTTATATGATTATATCTGTTTCCCCACAATATATCCTAATGTAGCCCATGAGACATAATTCTAGAGGGGAAAACTTGTATCAATTTTACACTTACCAAACACAGGAGGTATTCAGCAGGCATTGCTTGAGATGTAATATTTTTACTTGGTATGCAAAATTAGTGCACAAGTAATTAATGCAAATTTTTACATAGATTTTATCAGTTCCAAATAACTGCTTCAGAAAAATTCCATTAATGCAAAAGTTGTACACTACTGTATTTTCCATGCAGTTTTCTCTCTGCTATACTATGAAGCCTGAGCTCACACCATGGATTAAAGGGGAACCACTCCCTTAAGCAGGATGGTATTTCAGCCTACTAAATACCAGCTTTGAAGGGCTAGGGTTCCTACTTCAAAGCCTGAACCCTGCTTTAAGCAATGGTGCATCAGTCATGCACTCAGGCCCTCCACATCTGCGTCCCCACACAAGGGAAAGGAAAGGTAAAGAGTAAGTGGCAAGAATAAGAAGCTGATGATTTAAGCCAGAAATTAATGAAATGTAAATCTGATGATGCATTATATGCTCTTCAGTCTCTACAAATGACTAAATATATTAGAGAAATCAAGGTATCAGTCACGTTGAATATACAGAAAAATACACTAGTTTTCCAGCAACAAGAGATTCTGTAGTAAAAGAGGAGTTGTAATCTCATGTACAGGAAAAAAAAAAAAAGGAGGTAGACAGCATTTCCATCAGGCATCCTTCCTATAGATTTCTACATCCATGTGCAGGCTGAGGGTCATAACCTAGACTTCAGTACTGGGAAGAGTGAAGGTTAGAAACTCATGAATCGTGTACTATCCGGGGTGCTCACAAACCCGCCTTCAGAAAGCAACAACTATACCGCCCTGCAGGCTCCACCCATCATTCCCAAGTTACTGAAAAGTTTTGCCTCCAATCCATAACTGGAGTTTTTCTTAATGTTTAGGTACTCAAATTGGGGGGGGGAAATCCGAAGTAGCCACAATTAGCAGCGTTTTGTTCTAATGCCAGCCAAATGATTTCTCTTTTCAGAGGCTAAAGCAATGCTGTCGCATTCTCTGGGGACTTCAAAGAACTTTTAGTTCCCACAGAGGCATTTATCCACTGATAATAAGCAGAACCCTGCCATCACTACCTTCTACATGTCGATACGCCTGTGCTTCTGTCCTGAAGGACCTCTGAGCTAGTAACACTACAGCAAGCCTCAGGAGAGTAAAAAGCTGTTCTGTTTTCTTGCTTCGCTGCAACACATTCACACCCCATCTTCCAAAATACTTCGTGCTTCAAATGCAAATCAGAATAATCAGGTGCAATCTAAGTTTCAGTTGGATGGATTTTTTTCTTTTTTTTCATCTGAAATATTCCCAAACTCCAGTTCACTAAATCAGCTTCAGGCGAGGCTTTGTAAAATCCCAGTGGAGAGAAAAGGAAATCAGGAAGAACAGCAGAAAAAGATGATGAAGTACTTACACACAGCCAATAATGTAAAGTCTATCAGAGGCACAACTAGTCAGAATTTTTCAGCTGAAAGTCTTGTCAGAAAATACTTAATTTGTTTGTCCAATATAGTCTGGGGTTTTCACTCAAAATCTAGGGAAGGAGAACAGCCAAAACCTCACAGATCTCCATGATGTTCTTTTCAGAAGTAGGAAATTCAGAGTTAAACCTCAGTTCTCCCTTACTGAGATCAGAACTGAGTTTATCCCCCACATCCCAGACACACTACCTAATCAAACTGTCTACCCTTCTCTTTCCACTCTTCTGTCAAAAATACAAAGCATAACTTGTGTTTTAATGGAAATAATTAGGAAACACTAACATTTTTATAAGACAGAATTCTTCTTCTTTAACCAGCCTTTCTGAAGATTCTTCCAAATACCGTGGCATTACCATCCCTAATAGGTATTAACTGGAATTACTCTATGTAACCATGGCTCTCCCATCAACCTACACTCTTCTGATGGATTTCAGAGACCACTGCATTTGACAACCTACATTCTACCAAATTATAATCCATGATCAGCAATTAAAAAAAAAAAAATCAGTAGGACAACTGTTGCAAACAAATTATAGCAGGGTGTGCTTTGAAGCTTCTGCGTAGGTGTCATCAGCAGAAGCTCAAGAATTCTGTTAGCAGCATATTTACAGATACTGGTCCCCGGTGCACGGTAAGCCCTCGCATATCTACGTAACCATCTGGCTGGTGAGGAAGTGGCTGTTTAGAGATGAGATACCAGTTTAGCGTTCTCAAAGTGACCGAGTGATATCATCAGTTAGAAATCAGATGCGACACATCTATCAACTCTATGATCAGCATTTAAACAGACCTTCCAGTGACCAACGGCAAAATTAGCAATACATCTAACCTCAGACAAAGTGTCTGGAGCAGAAAAAGATTTCAAGTGTGATATTTACATGTTCCATTCATCATATTATTATTCCTACTACTTTTTTAGCATATACTAAATAAAATCATTTTAGCCAACTAGCTAAAAACAGGTTCTTTTGCCTCCTCTGCAGTGACACAGTGAGGACCTCTGGCCAGTCTAGATGTCATTTGATAGTGAAGAAGGACTAAAATCTCCCTGCCCACAGCTACTTCCCACTACTGAGCAGTGCGGTGAGCGTTACCTTGAAATAACCTGTGACCTGCTAGTGAAGCACCACAAACACTTAACCTCCACGGTCAACAGTGGCACTGCAAGCCAGAGAGGTAGAAGGACTAACACGGGTTAGCGTTTGGTCAATTGGCATGGGTTACATAGACAAAAAGTGAAGAGGATTGAAGTTAGATGCTGATGCCACTGAAAGATAGCATGAACACCAAACACGAGCTTGCTGATTTTTAGCTTCTTTCAGTCATTCAGCGAACAAAAGAAGGTTTAATCAATAAAAGAAAAAGGGAAATATTCATTAAATATGTACTCAAATGAATTATTTGTGCATTCCTCTTCAGTCTAAAGTGAAATACCTTTTGCAACATGCTGGCCATTTAAATGTCAATTCTTCATGTCCCCTTCAGTTACTTACCTAAAAAAAAAAAGAAGGAAAAATACATTAATTTTGCATGGTCTCAAATCTATCATGAACACATACCTTGCTCTCCACTGCTTCCCTGTAAGTTTTCAGTAGTTATAAATTAGGTAAGACAATAGTTCTTAGGGTCTTAGGGTAATGGGTTCTGGTTAGATGACGTTTCCACTTCTGCTTCAGCTAAGCATTCAGTAATTGAATTCAAGATTTTTTTTTTATTCTTATTAATGCTTTCTTCCCCTCCTCAGTAAGTGATTTCTAAATAAAAGCTACGTGATGCCCTCAGTAATTTGGTTTCCACATTCTGTGTATTTACTCGGGAAAAAAAAAGGAGGTCATAATTGCAGTTGCAGTAATGGAAATATAAAACATTCAGCAAAAGTACCCCAACATGATCTGTAGTACAGAAATTCATGCATCTTCTTAACAGTTACTGGAAGAAAACAAACGAATGAAAAAAAATTAAAAAACAAACAAACGAACAAAACCCTACACCAAACCAACACGTTTTGAGCAGACAGAGCACAGGACAGGAAACCATGACACCCTAGCTGACAGGCTGGCTCTATGAATTCAGGTACAGCCTTCCCAACAATCTCCATAGGATGCATATTTTAATCACTAAGGTTCTTTTGAGTTCTGTCACTAGTCTCTCATGGCTTTGGAGATTAACCAATGGCATGCAACAGTGGGTACCACTGCCGTTAGTAACTAGTTACTAATGAGAAAGTAGAAAAAAGCTTGCCACCAACAATGCTTGCCTGCCTCTTCACTTGTTCACTACTCAATAATTTCATCCTCCTTACTGGCCCTCCCTTTTCCTCCCAAGCCATCAAACCAATGTCCGAAGTCAGTGTACTTTTCTTACTTCTGCTACGCTTCATTTTACAAAGGAATGGTTGTATTCAAGGCTTTTCCCTTCCAAACTTCAAATTCTTAACAATAACCATGTCAACATCCAGAAACAGTCAAAATTTGTAATTCTTCGGTGATTAAGTTGAGGCTATCACAAGGGATTGGAATTGTACCTCATGTTTGTCCAAACGATAAAATAAGTAAATAAATCCGTTCAGCAGTCTGTCATTCTCTACAGGGTATAAAAACAGTTTGGGTTACTTAAAAAGATTAACTACTGTCCTTAGGCACTTTTAGAAATGACTGTAAATTAAAGCACAACTTTTGTGACAGAACAGACAGCTTTTGAGAAGTACTTGGCGACACTAGCAAGCCAGATACAACAACAAAGACCGACCCACACGTGTTATTTGCCAAGCAGGAGTCCCGCTAGGCTCCTGTCTGCAACAAGACAGAATGCTGAGCTGGTTTGCGAACTCATAAACCCAGGTTTCCTATGTGGGGGCTTGAATTTTTATTTTAGGTTTCTGATTGCTTCCTTGCTTTACGTGAAGGGAAAAGGACTAAAAAAGTACCTGAAAAATCACAACCTGAAACAGTCATGTAAGTATATATTCCTGGAAAGAAGTGCTGTAATGATTTTATCAATTGTTAGGCAAAATCCCAGAAAAGCAAAGACTATTGGCACTCCAAAATTCAAGTTTCATCTGGAAGACACTGGCGCAACAGTACACATAAGCCCCCAAAACCAGTAACGGAACTACACCCTCCAGTCAGGAGCAGCGAGAGCAGCATACATTCAACAAGCTCACAGTTCCCTTCCACAGAAACACAGACTTCTATGTCATACACACTGCATCTGTTTTCACCAAAACCTCTCCAAACTTAGCCCTGAAAAACAGGCAGGCATGAGTTCAGAACCACCTAGGGTTTCCATCCTCCCTTTTCACCCAGCAGCACTTGCCCAGAAGCTAAGCACCCAGAGGGGAAAAGCCTCCAGCACTGCCTGGAACTGGCCTGCAGGTGCCCAGCACATCTACACAGGCAGAAGCATCTTTTCTCAGATCCAGGTGACAACACCTGTTCTTCTACATAATCCATACAAGGAGGCTGGGCAACAACTACACGTGTCCACACCTGCAAATCTCAAATGCATCTCAACTTGGGTTTCACCCACCCACACATCATCCATCACTCTTCCATGGCTGAGTTGCATTTATTATTATTTCTTTTCTATACTCAAACTGAAAATAATGTTAAGAGCTAACAATTTGTCCTATAAAAGGTATGATTGTCTTAGATGATCCTTAAACTATGTAAAATATATCCTCACTAGCACTGATCCTGCAAAAAAAAAAAAAAATTCCATATTGCATCCATTCCACCACTTCTGACAGTTGCTGGCTTTTCAGATGTTTTCTTAACCCACACCACAAGTTGAAAATACTAAGAAACATAGGTGAAACCCATAACAACTAAATAGCTTTCATATTTCATGAAAAACTCATCTAAATTTCTTTAAATCATAACCCCATCTTCCCACCATTATGCTTGCCCAAGCTTTCTGAAAAATTTCAGATGGAAATTGCACTTTTTCCTTACATGTGCTCACACTGAACAGAGTGTACAGGCTCAACATTCCATTCTGCCTGTATGCAACTAACTTTATTTTAGACTGAATTTTAAATGAATGCCAAATTCAGATACCTCCTGAACAAGTTCTGCTGCTTCCACCTCCTGTCAGCCTACTCTGTGATGCCTCTGAATGAACACTTCTTTTTTTCCTGGCAGAGTTCATATTATCATCCTCTTTCAAAGCAGAAAATTTTGATCCTCCAGTCCATATGCATGCATATGTTTAGTCTTTTTCAAGACAAATGGAACTGCCACCTACAATTCATACGTCTCCAGGCTATACGCCTGTTTCAGAATTTATAACACTCTTGTGCTTAACTACAATGTGTATTTAGCTGGATTTAAAATGGACTCTATGTACTTTTGTCCTTAAAATGACAGCTCAATGCATTATTGCTATCTGACTAGAACTGTCTGATGAAATGTGCCAGTTTTTAGGTTTGGCTCATTTTTATGCCCCCCTTTCTCCTGTAAGAGGAAGCATAGCTCTCAAGGTTAGCGAGAAAACAAATTAATCCTGTTCATCACAGACACTCTCACTGCCAGTTCTCCTACACCCATCTGCAATGAGTGCCCACACACCCATTCCACAGGTAGTTTTGAGTGATAACAAAAACCTGAGTGAGTTCTTTTTGCCGTGCCTTCTTTGCAGTTTAAGAAGTCGGGAAGGCTCCATACAAAAGTACATATTGAACTTCAAGTACCACAGCTAAAGCTTATTTCTGTGGAAAAACATCTTCGTCCTTTGCCATTTGGCTAGTGTTACTCTAATTCAATTGCCCAGGGCTTATACCAAGACCTGAAACCAAGACAAGCGCCCCTTGTAGTGCATCAAGAATGCACATACTTCAGCTGTCTTTTGCCCATTCTCGCTGCAGATCACAAGCATTCCACTCAAATGAGGTGTTCATTTCTCTTTCATCAGCGAAAAGGAGTTCGGCAGGATACAATGATCAGACAGACTCCAAATGAGGTGACTCATATGCAGATAATAAATCCCATACGTTTCTCCCATGGAACGTCCTTCATTTTGCACCTTTGCAACCCAAGGCATCAGTACAAGACGGTTTGAGGAATTGTTTACCTCAGACACAAGATTTAAGCTGTTAGACTTCAACTGGCATCTCAACCGCTTCCTTCAGAGAACACCAAGCCACTGTCAAGCTGAAGGCACACTTGCTGGATGGCAGGTGTTGTTCACTGCTCCTGGAGACAAGAATATGTTACCAGGCTTTGCAACTGTCACTTCTAGTTGACAGCAATAGCTGAAGAGTTTAACTTGTGAAAGTAACCCAATCCTGTGCCCCTAAGCACATGATTAAATGGGATACAGACATGGTTTGAACCTCTGCGTGTTGAGGAAAGGGTTGAAGAAAGATAAGCACACGTTCGACCAACAGAGTTCTGACTTGTTTGCATTACCCCGCAGAAGAACTACCTCCCACTAACTCAGACGGTGCCAAGGCATGCAGTAGATCTCCACAGATCTGTTTAAAGAACAGTTAAGGGGTCTTGAAGAGTACCTTCCTTCCAACCACCAATCCCACCCACCCTGCCAAGAAAAACCAAAACCAAACCAAACCAACCCAAACAAAATAAAATTCTTTGGTCCTGAGTAGCAATCTGTATCTAAACCAGCCAGATACAGATTTCATACTTAGATGAGGCTGTAGGCTCAAGGCTGGGGGTACTACGTTGAAGATCCTCCTCTGAATCACATAAAAAAAAAAGCATTTGAGCTGTATGATGGATGCCAACACACCATGCAAGAATCCTCCCTAATCACTGAAGTCTGAGTTATACTGGACAGGGATCTCAGTTTCTTCTGCAGAGCTGCTCCGCTTTGCATAGTTAAATATTTATTGGGTTGGGGAGAGAGGTTGTGTCACAAAACAGTGAAGAAAGAGTAATCGACGAGCCATTACAAACTACATTACTGTCTCCTTAGGCATCTGAAGTGAATCCAGCAGCACTGGTAAAAGGTGTTAAAATGACTAATCTGCAATTTCGGCTCCACCATTTGTATGAGGAGCTGATTGTGCCTTTTCACACTCACAGCACACCAGCGTATTACAAACAGGACTACCAGAAATGCTACCGTGCACAGTAAGCATGGCTTTCTGTTCAATATGAATTTTTAAGAGAAATATGATGTCCAGTGTAGAGAAAGAAATAATGACCACATTAGCAGCAAGTGTCATAACATCGCTTTATCCACAGGACTCTAAGCCACACCTTCCTCCAATTTTAGAGGAGGATAAAGATGCCATAGTAGTTATGAATCAGGGAGGAAGTCAGTATAACAGCTTAAACACTGAGCTTCTTGTGAAATAGGATTAGTGCTAATGGATGAAGCTGTCTCCTGTCTGTCTAACAATTGGAAGTGAGCCTCCAAAAACTCTGACCGGAATTGTATTAATCAGCAATTACAGACATTTAGCTATGAGACTGAAATCATACTTTTCCTACTACTGCAGAAGACTTGAAACAAAAATAGTTTAGTCCAAATCTGTTTACTGCCATCCATTCTGTGAAACACTGACAAATCTCCTTCCTTCAGGACCTGTGTCCCCCAAATTAGATTAATAAGCAGCTGCCTTACCTTTGAAGTACTCATTCTGAGAGCCAGCAGTGGCTAGTACCATAACACTGTCTCACAGTGATCCCCCTTAACTGCTTTGACTCACCCCGTGTCCACCAAATAACTGTGTTCTGTGGTCTCCATGCCCATTCTCATTATGCCAGGTTCTTGCATCTGCTTAGAGCACTTTATGTGATTTTGTTTGGTTTTTTAAATTAGAATGTGACTAAAAACCACATTCTTCAACCCTAGCAACTTTTATCCTTCACTGTAACATATCCTATGTTTACAAATCTTATTTTGAACCAGCATTTTCAGAAATTTGGTGTTATTTTTTGCTCCCTCTTTTTTGCCAGAATTTATCTGTCTTCCCTTACTTTTGTCCCTTGTTACCTATACTTGTTTACCCTCATGCCTGCAATTCACTACGGAAGTAGCCTGAGGAAAGCCACATTAAACCAGATTTCATACTCCTCCAGTACTAATACTGCACTTAGCTCAGCCATAATGCTAACCTCAGCATTCCTATGTGGAAAGAGAATAAATGGAAAAAGACACTTATCACTATCATCTGTCTGAATAATCATGTTTCTCCTCAATAAGGGAGATAAAAATTGTTTTACCTTGGAAAACAAAACAGTATGGCTCTGTCTAGGTGCTTGAAAGAGAGGGAATGAAATAGAACTGTGCTCTCCATGGGTTTTTTGGGGGGAGTTGGTTGGTTTGTTTTCAGATTCATGAGAGATTTTCCATGTAAAAAAAAATCCCAACCACCCCACATCTGTGTGAAGGATCCTAAATCATTTTGGAAATAGTCTCCAGTTACCGGCTATCACCTGCAGTATCTGCACCTCTCTAGGTATGTTTCTATAAGTAGGGTCTCTGGGTTTAAACCTTAACTTTCTACATAGACTCATTGGGACAGAGAAAGGATGGAAGACAGGGAGAAGCAGGCAATCTCCTTGGCCTAGTCGCATTTTCCTGCTTCTGGAGATTTGAGTGTCATCTTCTAAGCAAAAAGAGAGCCTGGAAAAGGAAACAGGATGGAGGTATCAGGCAAGAGATTGATAGCACAGAAGCAACTTTATGGAGGTGGAAGGCATAAGAAAAAGAGGTCAAGAAAACCCAAGAATTAAATGTTCCAACAAACAGAAATTAAGGATGTGCAAGGATTCACCACGAGATAACATACTTATTAGCACCCTAATACATAGAATTCTTTTACACATATTTCTCTCCAAAACTGCATGGAGAATTAATAATCAGCACAGGCTTCCAGAGGAAGAGAGAGGAGGAGAGAAAGCAGGCACCAGGGAGAGAGGAGGCTAGCAGGGAAGGGCAGGATGGCCAGTATATGGGAGAGGCCATGGAGGACATTGAAGAGGGCCCAGGAGTTCACACATCGTACATGTTCACTGCGCTCAGACATCACTGACCTGTGCCTTCCAACTTGGCTGGGCTTGCTCTTGCCCTTTCCATGCAGGATAGGCACCAAAAAGTGCATATCAAACCAGAAACTGAAGCCTCAAATCTTCTGGTCTCTCTTTGGAGTTTTCAGCTTTTGAGACATGATTAAATGCAAGCTTTGGGAGAAAATTAAATTAAGAGAAAAATTATTATTCTGTGGAGAAAGGTTTTTTTCTCCCACCAACAGGAGCAATGCTGGCAATACTGACTTCTGAAAGATGGTGCAGCTTCATATGAACTAAAGCTTGGAACAGGAACATGGTTTTAATGAACACATTTAGACCAAGTTCCATCACAGTACTCCTAGTTCACAGAGTCAAAATCTGTACTACTGCTTTCACCTCAGGTTTTTAGATAGCTGCATGGGTTGGCAGGAAAGGCAAGAAGCAAGAAAAAAACCTGCAGGCCTATGCTTGTGACAGCAACACCAACGATTACACATCTGGAAGCTCTATGAATCCTGTCACATCACTAAGATGACATCAATCAAAACTTGGAGCAACTACAGGAATAATGAACTCGCTCAGTTCATCTTATGTTAAACTCCAGTAAGGCGCGTTTGACTCACTCCAAAGAGCCACTACACAGAGCAAGTTGCAAGCCAAAACAACAGCCTACCAGAAGACAGAGTAATCTTAACTTACATACAGCATTCTGTTACTGAATGGATGGTCCCTGGTGGACTCCGTGGGTGTGGAACTTGTCTTATAAGCACCAGATGAACAGCAGCAGGGGTGCATTAGCTGTCAGAACCTTGCTTCGTATTTTCCAAACAAAAACACAGACAGTGTGATGTCACATAGTGTTGCTTGGGTCTTCACCCACTCGTAGTGGTTCAAATCCACACCTGGTTACCACTTCTAACATATGAAGTTCAATATTAAACCCTACAGCATAGTAAACCTCGAATGCAAATCTTAATTGGTATCCCTGAGACCACTATGCACTGCCTAAAATATTAGCAGTGATGCATTATAAGAAGTTTACTTATTTTTCTACTTAAGCACTTTCAAACCAGCTGCCTCTGCACCCTCCTCTTCAAGATCTGTACAGCCAACTTCTTTTTTTCCCCTGTAGCAAATAGTTTCAACACACTGGCAGGGCACCAAGTCACCGGGGTCACAGAGAAGGAGAACAAATGGTGCCTTTGTGCGCGTTCCTTGGAAGGCAGCGAGAGCTCAGCTCTTGGACACAATACCGTCAGGGACAGTGTCCATTGCACAATATGCCCGATATTCAAAGCACCGATAGCATGAACTCCTTCACTTTGACACAGGCTTTCAAAGTCCAAGGCTCCTCTCAATATTCTCAGTTTTAAAAAAAAAAAAAATCCTCAAAAAAAATGCTTGTGCCTAACTGGAGCTTTAACATTACAGAGCCCAATTCTGCAAACTCCTGGAAGCCATTGGTACTATTTATAAGAATTGCAACTGCAACAAAAGAGTAATTTCCTCTCTCCTCCTCCTAAGCTTAAGCATCACCAAAAATATTTTTAAAGGTTTTGAAGTTTAAATCCACTGTATATGTACAGCTGTGTACCTTAGAGAATGGCTAAGTTTTGTATTAACAGCAAATTAACGGCCTTGAAAACTCCAGTTAAATCTTGAAGGGAGGGTGGGGGGCAAGCCAACATAATTTTTTATATATATACAGAAATCTACAATGCAGTATTTCATATTTGGTTTCATTTACTGTGATTCCATCAATCTTCTTAAAAGCACTGAAGTGCAAGAGCCTAATATCTGAATCCAAGGTACCTAGTGAAGAAAATCTAGGGATTAGTAAAGAAGTCATCTATTTAATTCTTTTGGGAAAGGAAGATAGAGTATTTCTGCTCCTCCAACATAAAAAAGAACAAGCGAGAGAGAAGAGCTTATGACGTCTTTCTTTCCTGAGCAGCTCTCTGAATTCTCCTGCCACACCATCTTTTTGCAAACGATATACTAAAAACCCATTTGAAATTTCTGCTCCTCACAGATTGGTACATAATTGATACCAATCTTCCTTAATGAGATCTATACACCAAGCAAAAGAGATTTCATGGGAAAACCTAGAAACCATTTACTACATGCTGTGCTGATGTCAACCATTAGAAGACGTCTGTTTTAATGCTAGTTCATGCTGATGCAAGTAGATGTAGTGTTAATAGCAGTACAGGTGCATGATGCAGTCACACTTCAGCTTAACCTTTCACTAGTGAAGAGAGAGTACCTGGTGGCTTTGCCCAGACTAGCTGACAATCATATACCACGTATTTTGGAAATGTCTCACCTCCAGAGTTCTCTTTTGGAAGTGCACAAAACTTTCTGAATCACTTCTTATCTTTCCTGCCCCAGAACAAATTCTTTCACAGGCCTCAAAAAGAAGATCCTTGGGCAAGATATCCTCATGTCACCCCTATCGTCATCACCTTTCAGGGTTGGTTGGTTTGTTTGGGTTTTTTTCTAATGCCAAGGACAAGACTTGCTAGACTTGACCCTACTTCTATGAGCATTGCACCAGAAGCTTTATTTAAGGGCCAACACATCATCGTGCCCAACACAGACATAGCAGCAGACCATCTCTGCTCCAAAAGATTGCAATACAGGACTGATTCTAGACTGCAGCAGGACAGCAACAGCAAAATACAAGGAAATGAGGGGACAATGTTCAAGATTGTAACAAATGCACAGGGTTGAACACACAGTATCATAAAACATACTCACTAAGAAGCGCATTTTACTGAAACCATGGTAAAATACCATCAGAAGAACGCTGGTCAAAGAAGAAATGGCTTTGCACATGTCTGCATACAAGGAAAGCAGAAGGCAAACACTGGTAAGCTTCTGTTTGAAGGGCAATGAATATAGTAAATTCATATTATCATCTGATTAGAGAGAGAAGTCAACAGTTTTTTAGTAAACAAAGGGTGTTGTTTTGAAGTGGGGAGGTAAGAAGCTCTGGAGAACTCCAATAGCAATACCTGTGATATTCCACGTTAGAGGAAAATAATGGAGCCGGTAGAAGTTAAAATGAGAGTAAAGTTAGATTCATGTTAACACTTCACTTTTATGCAACACCAAAAGCTAACTTTGGCAAAGACAACCATTGCATTCATCACTATGATAAAAACCTGAACAAGAGCTGTGAGGATGATCAAAACAGGCAAACACCAAAAAATACCCTGCAAGAAAAATCCCGAGCATTCAGCTTCTACTCACTCAACTGGATTAAACCCATCTAAGCCCAGACTGACACTAGAACAGGCATAAGTAGAGAGACACACGCCTACCCCAGTGCAAGATGTGCTTAAGGTACCAGCAGAAATTACAGGTGTAACTGAGTTATTACAAGGAAAAAAAAGAGTGGAGGCACTAAAGAGAAAAGGAAGAAGCAGCAAAAGCTCTACCACAGTCATGCCAATATGACAATTCCCATTGTCCAAAGTGGCTAGCATGTATTTCAGTTCACACTAGAGACCCATCGTGGTAGAGTGTCTCAACATGGTGAGTATCTCAACGTGGTAAGCATCTCAACGTCTTCTATACCTTTTGGGTCTCTGCATTACGCAATTACTCAGTTTTAAAGGATGACTGCATAAAACTGGCAGCTACTCCTCAGACCTCTAGATCTTTTTCCTTTAAAACATTAAGGGCCCAAACTTGACATTTTCTCTCTGCCAATGACATTGCAGAGAGAGGTCTCATCCACAGTCACATCAAAGCTAATAACTGTTGGAACACGAAGCCAAATGAGGATCTCCGCTAAGCTGCCCAGTCACAGAAGATGGGGCAGTACCAATGCACAGGAGTGCAAAACCACACCTGCCTTCCTCTCCTGCTTAAGTCCTGATCCAACCCATTGGCTTTCATCCCTGACAGCAGCTGGCATAAGGCCAGCTTCAGCATCTGAGCTGTCACATCAGAAAACATCCCAGACAGAGAGAATTCTCTAAAGTTGTTCTGTAACTTCAGCAACAGCGAGTGCAACGCGGTCTTTTCCCTGCCTAAAACAGAGTGTTCAATTTAGACTGTAATACTGAACAAGGGGGAAAGGAGGAAAAGAATAGAGGGAACAATCAGTCAACCTGACATTCTCTGAGCAGGATCAGAGACTACAGATACTCATTAATGGCCAGTAATTAGATAATTGCCTACCATAAATACACACCTATCACTTCCACTGAGAGCACAGAGATTAATGCTGAGAACATTTGAAAAAACTTTCAGTGAGGAGGACTGCTAATTCTCTTCCAAATTAATGATAAATTAGTTTATGCCATTAATGTCATTTGGCACATTTTCGGAGACCCTTCACTAGCTTTCTTGCTATGTGACCCAAGAAGATTCTCTTACCTGCTCTCTCAGGACAGGTGTCCTCCGATGACCGTGCCCACGGTATCACAAGGGACTCCTGAGCCCCAGGGCGACAGCGCGGCTTACTGTGACATTCACTGGGTGCCAAGCAGCTTTGGACTTCAATATATGGCTGGGCAAGCTAAGCTGAAGGACGCACAGAGGGGGCCCCAACTTGTAAAATGAAATTATCTCAGCAGTCGGTTCTGTTTGGCTTCCTTCCTACTTTTTATGCTATGTGCTCAAGAGGCTTCAGCTAGCAGTCTTTTATTTAGTTAAAATTAAGATGCTGATCTAACTTTTTAAAAAGAAAAAGCAGAATAAAAGTGTAGCTTGGGGAAAAAGAAAACTTGCTTACTGAGCCTGGCTATACTTGCACGTTCCTGTCTGCTCTGTAACAAGAGATTCCTTGGGAGTAGGGAAGACACCTCATGAAACAAGGGGAGCAATGGCACAAATCACTGTTTTGTTCCAATTATACGATTCCCCCAAAGCTCTAGGAATTCCTGGACAGCTGTAATGTAAAGTAAACTGAACAGAAAGGTCACAAAGCTCGAACTGAGGAGAAAGGAAACCGGTCATTTAGTCCTTACTATAGGAAGGACCAAATAGGACTTTTAGTGCTTTTGCTTTTTAGCTGACAGGCCCGGGTATTTGACTCTTCTCACTAGTTCCTACGTCACTAGGCGTGTTACAAAATTATAGCCATGAGGATGGCTCCACACAGCACAGTCTGAGGATTAAGACACTTTGGACCTTCAGGTCAACATTTCCTTGTTCATTGTGAGAAGCTCATTGAAGGGAAGTTGCCTTACAGTTTGTATAGACGTAAAAGGACAAATGCCGTAGGGCAGAAAGAAATATTACAATTATCAATCTTTTTTTTTAATCAGCATCATCAGTAATTTCTTTAAATATCTTTTATGTCATTATTTTAATTATATACATTAAAAAAACAAGGGCTCCCCAAAGGACATTAATAACTCTTATTTCCTTCAGTAATAAGATAAAAAAAGTGTAAGAAATTCGGATAAAACCTGCAGCAGCTCTTTCATGTTGTACTCCTCCTAAAGCATAAAAAGGATGAAATCTTTTCCTAAGACAGGAAAGAAGGGGCAAAAGGGAAGGAATAAGTGTGCAGCACTAATCTTTTCCATTTTGCCCCAAAGAAAGAGCTGCAGAAAACACTCCAAACCACCTATTAGGCTGCTTGAGCAAAAGCCATGTGTTTTCCTCTTACATTTGGCCTTCTGGAAAAAGGAGCTATCACACACCATTAGACAGCCTGCCCATTAGCTGTCATATTTAAAGGCATAGTGCGTCTGCCGCACCCCGCCTGCCTCCCCTGCTTTTGACGCGTCTGCAGCAGGAACGAGCTCCGCTCGGAAAGCCCTGCCAGTTTCATTAGGTTACCCCGCGCTTTCAGCAACACTTATTAGATTATTGTGTGAGCTGGCACACTATGTCCAGGGGTCAGAATTGGCTGGTGTCCAGCCAGCCTGGAAAATTGAGTGAGCAGGCAGGTCTGCCTGTAAATGGCAAGGCAGAGGCGCCCACGCTCTGAGTGTACCAAGTGGCTCGCGCGGCAATTGACACAGGTAAGTTCCGAGCCTATATCTGGAAAGCCAAATCCAGAGGGATGGCTGTCATTCAAGGATGGTGGTGTTCCCTGCTGCTTTCCAGATATGAAAACTCTGAATCTAGGATCTGGTGAAAGACAGACACAGGGAAGTCTTGTTTTGTTTGACATGGGTTTAAAACAGAAACCTCTACTGGGCATTGATATATTTGGATTTTGCTTGTATTTAATTAAAAAAAATGACTGGATGAATAACCTCGGAGAATGGCCCCAAAAGGAAGCATCAGCATGTGCTGTATCACGCAAGGGACTTTCTGCAAGATGTCCAACTGAATCTCATCTGGTTTGGGCTGAAGCATAAAGCTGGCATAGTACTGAGGCTGACCTATAACACTCCAGATTTAAGAATTCAAAATAAGCTCTAATTCAAAAGTTACCTATTCTTACATGAGTCATTCCAGAAAAATAAAAACCGGGTATTTGCTCCTTTTTCAATCCATTCCAAGAAAACAATGAATAAAGTGAAGAACACACACACAGAGACAAACGCAACTCAGAAACATCCCAATTTGTCCCATATCCTGTAATAAACAAACTCTCTGGACTTCATTCTTCAGCAGGGGGATTGGGGATAAGAACACAGAGAACCTGGAAAGATTTGGTCCAGAGTTCTGGAACACTAAGAAATATTCCCAGAGACCTGAGATTTGAAAATAATAGCACTAGCTACGGCAGGAGAACTTCAGAAGCGCGTGGTAATGTGTGACTAAGCACTAGTTACACTGGAGAAATAAATATTTTGCATTAGCCAGAAAAATAAATCTGTTTAGGTAAGGCTATTATCTTAAAAACATGTGTGTGTGCATTTGCACAAGCAACTCAATAGTCAGGGCCCTGCCAAACACCCAGGTATCACTTTCAACCCCAATGCACTCCCACATGTTAATTTCTGATGCAGAGCCACCACCCTGCAGCCACATAGCTCTCTCCAGAGCTCAATACAGATTCTTTTATTTCTATTCAATGTCAAAAGCCATATTTGTTAACAAAACAAACTAAGATTTCAAAGCCTCCTATATTGAAAATGATACAGTACCATATAATTTTGTAATTTCTAGGCTTTCTTGAGACCAAAGACAGTGTTTTTCCCCATTAAGAATTGCTGACAGATGTTCTCCCCTCTGTTGTTAAACAAGTCTTGATAAAAATACACTCAAGTCTTAATAGAACTGGATGTACCCTAAGTAGGTTTTCCATTTGATCTGCTGTAGGCTGTAGGCTTTTTTGTCTGCTTGTTCTAACACAATGCATGTTTGGTACCACAACAGTGACAGCTGACAACTGTTTTTCCTGTTTGCAAAAGCTTTACCATTCAAGTCGAACCAAAAGCATTTGTCATGTTGCATGGCAGTGAAGTAGATTTAATCAGACGAGGCCACTGGCGTTGTCAGTGCCAGGCTGAAAGAATTTGGTAGAACAAAAGCTGGATTTGTCTCTCTGGGAGTCTGGGCAGGGAGCAGCAGCATATCTTTGTGAACGCACAGGGGGGAATTTCAAGAGAAGAAGAAAATGAATGCAAGAGAATATTCTCATTACAGTTAAGTCAAAAAATAACTGTTGTTAAGTGACCAGCAGGATGCTCCTGGCAGCTGACAGCACCAGCGTCAGAATTTTGACAACATAAAATGAACCTCCATGTCTCTTTCAAATGTTGCCAGGATGGAGGAGGATACCTTCTGGGCTCTATTGCTACATATTTTTATTTCCAGAATATAAGTATCACCTGATACTGGTCACATAAACCTGCAAAAAAATTATTCAGAATGGATGGGAATCCAAATTGCAGAAACAACCCTCCAAAATATTCTGTTGGGATGCCAAAATCCTCAGAAGTCATAACAAATCGTGTTGTACCTCTTCTAGCTAATATGTCAGAGACCACATAAAACACATCACTAAAAGAAAGTCAGTCTTCATCATTTTGCACAGCCACCAAGACAATATTTCTTACTCTTTGCATTCTTTTGGATGAGAGAGTCATTCCAGAAGATTTACACAGCTAACTTAAGTTCAGAAGAGAAATAATGAATCCATAGAGAAAAAAAAAAAAAAAAAAAAAAAAATCAAGCTGGAGGCTTGCAGCATTTCAAATCCCAAGAGTGAGTGAAAAAAAAAAAACCCCACAGCTCTAACTTAGGGGCTTTGCTGGTTTACATCAACCTGCTGGTTTACATCGGTCCCATCATGAATTCCTACCTTGTTAAGAGGATGGGGCGCAAGAAGGAGCCCCACACCTAAGATGACTTAGAAAGTCAAACTGTAGCTCTGACCTACTACAAATTGCGATGAGGGGGAAGGACTAGAAACATAACTTCTCTTAAAATTAGATCGTGAGACATAACCTGCAAACCAAGGCACTGGAACTACAGAATATTCTATGTGAAGATTATCTAATCTTCTTATGTGAAGATTCAGAGTTTTACATCCACGTCAGAGAGAGATGAGGAAACCGAATGGGTTTTGTTAGCAAGAGAATGGACTCCAACAAAGTTGCCTTGATGCACTGATACTCTCTTGCATCATTTTTGAAGTGACAGTTTAAATCCCCCTGAGGTTTAATTAACTGGCTGCCAAAGGTCAGAGAAAGGCGCCTGGATTTTATTTAGAGTGCGCCGGTATAGCAGGTTCTTTGGCACAACGCAGCCCAGTTTTTTTGGCATTACTATATTGAAAGCTGCCTACAGTACATTAACGAATTGGAGTTCAGCCCTGCATGAAGTGCTTCAACATTCACTCCAACTGTGCTAAAGGAATTTCCCATTTGCTTTTTTCCGCTAATTAGGGAGCCACTGGAACAAAGCATGGCCTTTTGAGAGGTGCAGCATGTCCTCTAGTTCTGCTAAGGCAGGGAGAGGCACGGGGTATTTTGATATACTCTGAAGAGAGCCTTTACCTCTGAGAATCAGGTTGTAAGCAGGACAGTATTTATTGAAGTTAGGCAAGATCTACAACCTTTCTCTAATTTGACAACCTAGAGGCACCAATATCCATCTAGACTTAATCTAATCCTTAATCAAGGGGACACAACATCTATGGGAAGTGAAGAATGTGCTGTTTGAGAGACTTAACTCACTCTTGTAGATACCTGCCTTGACTGGAATACTTCTCACATAGGCGCATCCTCAGGTTCACTGAGGCAGAACACAATACCCAAAGAGACTCCTCCAAAGTGACTTCCAGAAACCTGTTATAAAGCCTCGATACAGCATGTAAGTGTTTGGCACATCATGGCAGCTGCAGATGGTTTGGCTTCCCAACCCAGGCCCAGCAAAAAGGTGCTCACATTCATAATGCAACAAGCTCAGCAGCTATTATAGGCTTATTCTTGATTTTGAACTGGAGAAATTGAATTTTAAAAGATATGTCAGATCCACTTCAGAAAGCCCTTGCCATTTAATTTATTCTGAATGGCCAGAAAGCCACCTAAAACCTGATATTTTTAAGATTAGCTTAGAAAGGTGGCAATTAGATGTCTGCATTCTTGTAGGACACCACAAGCACTGTACGCTTTATTCACATCCAAGGAAAACGCTTGCTCTACTTCTAGCTGTGCATTGCCACATGTCTCTCTGATTTCAGCTGCACAGCAGGCGAGTCAGAAGATCAGTAGCACAGGCCTGAGGGTCTGATTCTCATGCCACTAACCTCATCAGTGGAGAATTTTCCTGTCTTTCATTGCCTGCTAAAGCAGGTGAAACCTTTCACCACTGTTCAAGTTAAAATTCTATTGTCAATAGAGGCATCCCCTCCTGCATCACTGTTTCTGGTTGTACTGTTTTAATTAAGCAGCATTCTACAATAATTAGCAAAGTATACAAACCACTGCGCTTACTTAGGATACTCAGCAAATTATGATAATGATAATACAATTTATTTCAACACCTTCAGATTGAAAAACAATCTAGTTGCCCATGTCATTGATTTTGACACTTGATATAACAAATTTATGTTAAAAAATACACATTCTAAGAAAGACTTAGAGCAGACTCTTTGTGGTTTTGCATTGATGTTCACTAAGTCAAAATGTTATCCTGTATTTGAATATTAAGAAAATTTATTACATCTGCGTTTTAAAGTGCTGAAAACTAACAGCAACTCAATAAAATTAGTGCTGTCAATTTTTACATAACAAATTCAGAATACTGAAACACACCATTTTAACTGACACTAGTTTTTATGGCTTGGTTGGCTGAACTGGCATTTGAACAGTAGACTTCGCTTCTGCTGCAGTACAAACCAATACTGATTTGTAAGCCTCTCTTTCTTTCTCAACTTGATAAGCATTTATAAAGTTCTTACATTATTAATGAACTTTCATACTTCTGACAGTGAGCTTTTTTTCTAGAAGACAATAGGAGCCGGCCTAGTGCAGAGAAAAACCAAAAGAGGAAAGCTGAATTTCTTCCAGATGTTTTGTATTATTAGTAAATCAGCATCAATACTAAAAGATGCAGTAGGCTCACATCTGAACACCTCATGAATTGAGAGCTGGGACAGGAGAAGCAATAAAAGCAGGAATAATATCAGCAAGGTAACAACTACTACAACCACATCTCTCCTAAACATACTAGATGCGCTTTATTTCCTTTCTGTCAGTCATTTGAGTATGTGCAAGCAGGTCAGGTTTTGTAGCCGTGACACCAGAATTTCAGAAGCTTCTTGAGAAGGGTAGGCAAAATCCCAGGGCCAGCCCCCGGGGAATCTCAGAGGAAAGTAGTGTGAAGGGAGTTTGAAATTTATGGTCAGGCACACGGTCCCTAATAGTTGTAATATTAGAATTCTGAAACTGAATTCAAAATGCTAAAATAAGTTTAAAATTTAGAAGAGTCGTGTTCTACGTTATCAGAGGCCAAAAGTTTCCAATGGCAGCATCCAGGATGGAAGCTGTCTCAGTATTTTCACCTCTGAAAGTCCTTGCTGATGATGGGACAAGGGAACAAAGCTCACGAGCTTTTTTGAACTCTACCACTTTCTCTAATAAAAGATATGCCTCTCCCCACGTTATCCTCCTCTTTTGTGTTTCAGCCTTCACAACCCCAGCAGAAGTACTTGGCTGCACAGGCATTCCAGTGTCCAATACTACTCTCCTGAACTCTCTTTTTGTTCTTCTACACAGTACCGTTGTGCTCCTGGCCATCGCTGCGGACACGCAGACATCTCCACCCTGACAAGAAAAACTTTCCCAGGCCACGCGGGCCCCTTCTACTTCAAACTATTTCCTAAGAAGCAGCTCAGAAGTCATCGCAGGCCCTGAAGCACTAACACAATACAATGCAAAACATCACTTAAAAAACCAAACACCTGCACTCAGAATACTTCAAAGCATCGCTTGATGCAGGTGACACAGAAAGAGGACACAAAGGCCACGCGAATGGCCCATGCACAAACTGTGTGGAAACACACAAATGGAGTTCAAGCACGGTCAGGAGTCTTAGGCTGTCCAAGAGCAAATCAAAAAGTAAGAGACTGCATGAATATAAGCCAGCCCAGGTGTCTTGCCATCTCATTTGTCGCTTTCCACTGCCACATAAGTATATTAGAAGAAAACCTGTCCCTAAGCTTTCCACATACTCAGAATGTTCCTTATTCTCCTCTCCCCATGACTCCAAAGGCAAAAGGATTTATCCTTCCACACTACCGAGGCACACCTAAGCCACTGCAACGTACATTCTCAAATAAAATCAGACTATTCTCTCCCCAAGTCACCCCCAAAAATAGCCCTGATGAGAAAAGGATGACAAAACTATTTTCCAGCAACTGTAAGAATTTTAAAGTTTGAGTTTTGGGTACAGTCATGTCCTGTGTTCCTCCTCCACTATAGGACAGAATTGCCCTGGCAACCCAGCATTCTGCCCAAAGACAGGTCTTCATTCCAAAAGAGAGTCCTGATATTATGAGCATTGGTTAATACACGAGAGACCTTGGTCATGGACCCAAAGGAGTTTCCATTCTCTCTGAAGAGATGAGCAACTGTGAGTCTTCCACATCTTAAAGCAATGTCCTAATCCCAGGTTACAGAAATTGATGGGTTAATAAGAAGTCACCATGTTTTTCTGCATTTTTCACCAAATTAAACCAAAAACCTGATCCAAATTTCACAGATGTATTAATACAACTCTTCTATTAGCTGTAATAGTTTAGTCCTTATAACCTTTCAATTATATTCTACTGTTTAAAAAGCATGAAAATTTCACACCACCTTTAAATATTTATTGACATTTTTAGATTAATATTTCATGCCGATTTTAAAGAACACAGTACTTTTTCATAACACTTCTGTTGTTAAGTACAAAATGGCAATTCTACAGTCCCAGGTATGCTTTCACTACAATGAAAAGGAATTTTTAATATTGTACAAAGCAGACTAAACATTGACTACTGCAGAGATAACACATTAAAGATGATTTTTTTCAAAGCTACTTAAGTGATTATGGAGCCCACACAGCTTCCATTTAAACTAATAAAATATCTGAATCTCTTAAGCAATTTTGAATACTTCATTATTCTCTGAAATATTTTCCCAGTTAAAAGCAGTAACTTCACTGACAAACTGATAACATATTGACTCTGATGTAAAATGAAAATACTTCAAGCAGAAATGAGCTTTTTTTTTTTTAAGAGGCTAAATTGTCCCTTGTTTTCTACCCACAGAAAAAAACCAAACCACCCTCCCCATATATTATGCTTACCTTTCCAACAAAGCTCTATAAACATATGAGCACAATAAAAATTTTAAAACAACTGTCTCGTTTCTGCATAAGCTGTAACACTAAACAGCTTGGTTTCCCTTTCTACTTACCATCTTGCACCTGCAAAACAGAAGACGCCCAACCTAGGTAAAGCAAAGCAAAGGCAAGGCAAATTTGTGAACTGCATGTTTGCTCTAATCAGTTCAGATAGCAGTATCTTCTTCGGTCCTCTCCTCCCTCTCCCCACCCTTCTTTTTGTGTGGTTGTTTGGTTGGGTTTTTTTGGGTTTGTTGTTTTTTTTTTTAATGTGTTTTAAAGTCACTAGAGATACAGAGTAACAGAAGTTGTCATTCACACTGATTTAAAGAAGCTGGGTCCATAAACAGCCAAGAGTAAGGTAAGGCAGGTGCAAGTGCCTTCCTTGATGTGGGAACAATTGCTGCAGCCAGTGTTGCTTATTTACATACAAACAGCCTCAGTCTTGGAAAAAACCCACCTGTTCAAATATGTAATTTAAAACAATCTTTCATACCACCATAGATGTTTCTAATTATTTATATTTTTTTAGCAGACACTTAGAGAGCCAAACAAAGAACAGACACATTAAATAAGTTAGAAGTCCAGCACATTTTTAGTTGAAAGAAATCTTTGGTTTACGTTTCTGAAACATCAAGGTTGTAATTTAGCCAGTGGTTACTTTCCCATGGAAAGACTGAAGCTACTTTATTTCACAAGACCTAAATATATGACATGTTAATGTAACTGTCATTGTACTTAAAGTCATGTCTGAAGACTTGACATGGTAGACATCCTAACAGCCAACTGGAAGGCCTAAAACAGCCTCAAAAAAGCCAATTAAAGTTGGAACAGCAGTTTAGCACATTGAGAAACTAAACTATTAATGTTCAAAATGCCTTGCAAACATTGCCCCTTCCCAAAAAACTTTGAAAGTCAGCGTACTAATATTATTAGTCCTTAGCAAACAGGACAGGCTCATTAGGATTTCTTCCTTTAATTCAGTTTAAGTTCCATTCTCAGTATTTCAGCCATCCACGGGCCATAGGTGAAAGCAGAACGTGTCAACCTATCTTAAAGCCAGTAAACTTCAACAGAGACTGTAGAACTGATCAGGTGATGAAGCGAGCATGACTGCCCTAACTGACTTGGAAATTGTAATGTCAAACTATCTCCACCTCTGTCAAGGTTTTCTCTTGATGAGTGGCAAAAGCTTTGCATCAAGTTTTAGATACTCCAGACTTCAGTGGTTCTATGTTAACTCTCACTGAAGCAAGTAAATATGTTAATAGTAGCTAAAATATTTTCAGTAATGCAGAATGCAGATAGCTTCCCTTTTCCTCACTCTCAAGAAAAGCTGACGCTTCTCCTGTATTTAAGTATATTCTCTTATCTTGTAGTCATAAAATGGCTCAAAAAAGCCCAAATAACAAGCACCCAACTACAGGGGGGAAAATAAGCATAGAAAACAATGAATTTTTCAAACAATGAAGAGTATTGGTCCCCCCTCCGCCCCCCAATAAAAAGCCTTTGAATATGTTGTGCTAAAGTGGTCATTACCAACATGCCCGTTAGAATTAAATTAACATGGACATAAGATACCAGGATATAGATAAACAATAGACTATGCTGTGAAATCCTAAGAAATTATTATTTGGCAGCAATTCAATCAGCGTAAACAAATTCTGTTTATAACACACAACATCCAATACTGCGTTGCAGTGTTTTGCTTTTTGGTTTAACTAATATCAACTAAAGTAGAAGTAAACAAACTTCACAATTTTACACTTGCCTTCTATTCAGTACTGCTAGCATTAGACATTAATTATGTTGAATGATCAAATCGAGACAGCAATTTAATGTGAATACTAGATTCAGTTTTTATAGAAGTAATTTTAATTTTCAGCAGAAACAATTTAAAAATCATGTTCAATCACGTTTGATCTATTTCCCAAAGACCTGAACTGTCATATTTTCAAAGTTCTTTGAGGTTTCATTTTAGTACTCTCTGCTGAAGTGACCACAATCTCAGGATTAAAACCACTTCTTGAATAGTTACAACCCGAACAGTTTGCAGCATATCTATATATTAACTTACACTGCAGAGCTCAGGTATTTCCCATTAACTTAAAATTCTGTATATGCTCCTCATACACCGAAGAGAATTTCATGAAATAAAGACTTCCATACATTTAAATATACAGTCCCTCCTAGTCACAAACCAGCTGAGGTTAACCTCACTCCACCGCATCTAGAAGCCATCCTAACATCCCGTCAGACACTCAAGAGTCAGCAGGTGGCAACAATCAGAATGAAGCTAAGCTGAAGTGACAAAGAAAAGATAGTGCATCAGTTCATGCCTATCACTCGGACCATAAGGACAGCTCGGAAGATGGACTGATACCATTATATCATTCCATATTCTATTCATCATTTCTCTCCTTCATTTCTTCAAAATAGAAAGTTGCCACAATAATGATGGGGTTTTTTTTATAAAAGTGATTTTTTGATAAGTATTTGGTAACTTTGTGCACAATCCTAATTAATATTTGGATACATCTCACAGATTGCACACTGTACTGCAGGGATTTCCAAAAAAGTAAGTCATATGAGAGTAGCAGACGTGAACACTTCTGTTTGTGTAAGAGAAATGTGATTCCAGATCCATCTGATAAGATTCGCTCTATGGCAACAAAAAGCATGAGCTTGACCAACAGGAGGCAAGTGAAAAAGGGCAAGAGGAGAATAAAGCACTGCTGTCACATCTTGCAGCTCTTCATATATATATATGTATGTGTGTGTATATATGTGTATATATATATATACACATACACTAGTGATATAGCCAGTTTACAGGTATGGAATTCTTGAAGATAGTTTTAACATGTTTCTATGTCATCTTTATTTTCCATGGGATTTCATAATGAAATTGTCCAAATATATTTCCCTGCTCACTCCTGCTGTGAAAAAGCCCCTTTATAAACAAAATCCCAGCTTTAGCCACAGGACAAGTGTGACAAGTAGAGGACTGACCAGATACTAAAAACGTTTAGACAGCAACTACGCACAGACATAATCAAGTTTTGCTTCCATAAAATAAATGGAGGTCAAGAGATTCATGGCTGAGACATTTTCCCCACCTTTCAGAAGGACCAGAGCAACCTGGACTTCAAAAACCTCCTTCTGAATCCAGACAGCTAGTGGAAAACGGCAGATATTCAAGAAAATGCATTTAGACTGAGATGTCCTGACCTCCGTTAGAGCAGATGGTTACTGCAGTCACTAATGTAACACACCGGAAGCTTTGCCGGCCGTTTCGCACTTCCTCCTCATCCTCCAGGCAAAAGGGCCTAAGGCGTACACCATCTCTTACCCTTTTTTTAGCCTTTCTTCCACAGCCAATATAATAGCTTCTGTTAATTGGCAATGCAACACGTTCCACTCGAGATGGCAGTGAAGCGGTTGGTGCGACATGACTGCGGTCATTGGATCTGTAAGTCATTCATCCGCCACGCAGATACAGGTTAAACATCTGTGGAAATGAGGCAAGTACGAGATGCACCTATCACACTGTAAATTCACACAGATGAAGTGGGGAAAAACCCAACATATCAAATGTTTTGACCCTCCCCTCTCCTTTGGATTAGGGAAAAACCCAAGAGAACAGACAACGCTAACATCTTTTCAGAGAGCCGCCACCAAAGACTACAGAAAACTCTTAGAACCTGGCGATTCACAGTAGTGCAAAGGGAACGGTTATCTGAAAGCCAGCACAACTAGCCAGATGTCATACAGACTCAGACATGGACATTCTCAAGAATCAGATCCTTAAAACCTAAAATCCAGCTCAAATCCATGAGCCTGCGTGTATCCGGCACTCGAAGCACGTGATTCCCTGCAGCGGGAACGAGTGAATCCAGCACTTGCCCTGCGCCCCAGTAAAGGTCACACACTTCGGGGTCTAAAAAACACAGAGAAAGAAGTGCCTCACAAAGAGTAGATTAGGTTTGTGAAATTGTATATATTCAAACACTTTTGTATTTGCCACTCAAGGACCATTCTCTTGGAATGATAAATAGGCAAGGGACAGGAGGAAGCTCTTGAACTTCACTGCTGGACACCCCTCAGCCCCTGGCATCCAACGTCTACTTTGTGCTGGATGGAGAGCAGGGAGGCTCGGGGGTAATTTAAGAGGGGAATCACTTATTAGAGTCGCTCAAGGTAAAGGGCTGTACAGAAATCACAGTAGAAGAGACAGGATATTTTCGTATCCCTAAGGACAGAGAGACATCTCCTGCAGTGGCAGACACTATGCCATCGGAATTCCAGTAGCTGCAGCTCTGCATTATTAGCGAGTCGTTTCAAAGACTAGAAACAGAAACCTTTTCTTTTAAGTGCTTGTACACCATTACCCAATATTGTTATGGAACACTAACAGCTCAACACTGCACACCTCCCAGAAAAATAACTCTCCTTCAAAACCAGTAATTTGTTCCATAGTACATGATTATTTTGTTTCAGCAGCATATGAACTCTATTTATTGCCTTTCAGTTGTTCAAAATCCATTTTACAGGGTGGGGGTGGGAGGGGGGAAAGACAGATCTGAAATGCTTCACCCTCCTAAACAACGTATAGCAAAGAATCTAATACGCCAACCATAGGAAGCCAACAACTGTGTGAACGCCTGGGAGCAGTGAGAACTCAGGGCAATGAAAAAACAAAGGAGGGAGCCAGCAAAGTTGACTTACAAGTCCCACAAATGCAAGAAGCACTGACTAATGGATTTAATTGTATGCATAAAGACGTCTCTCCAAATCAAAGCAGCACATCTGTAAGAGCTGTGGAGTATCCTAGAAGGCATCCTGACGCCTTCCTTTCCAGGCATGCAGCCTACAAGGGTCCGTGCAGCATGGTGTCCAGCAGTTCCATCCAGCACACCTCAGTCCCACAGGAGGCAGCGAGGCAGCACACGGAACATCCAGCGAGCAGAATTCCAGTGTGGATGCATGCGGCGGCAGCTGGCTGCGGAGAACCGAGCTCCATACCACAGGAGTGGTTGTACCCTTTTAGTCTTTACTGTCACCAGGTCAGAACCACAAAGCAAACCGTGGTACAAAATCAGCCCAACCGTTCTGCAGGTCAGAGCACTGACCTATCGATAAGAGCTCTACCTGCAGGCAATTAAGATTTTAAGTTGCTGTCACTATTTGAAAACACTGAGAAAGGAAAAAAGCCCATAATGCCATATTCACTTCAGTTCAAATCACGACATCGATTTCTCTGCCTACAAACCAACATTTGAATCAATTCATCTTTTTAAAAATTGATAAATTCTATTCTGTTGTAGTCACCAGCTTTCTGTTCAAGACATAAATAGAAACAAGAGCTTTTACACATAGGTATTTCCTGTTTAATATCAAAAACATCCTGAAAACTGCACTTTCTGTATAAGGCACAATATGTAAAATTGCTTTACAGGTAATTTTGTGGTTTCCCCTCTAGGTAGATTATAATTGTAAGCCATAACTGATTTATATGAAGTAATCCACATGTGTTAAAATCTCGCCACTACCTTTCCCCAGAAAAGCCAAGAATAAACAGCATTAAGATGTCTCTCCAGAGCTTCAAATAGCAGATGGGAAAACACCTAGTGGAGAGCTTTCCTATGCAAGTGAAGAAATACACTGCCACCACCAGTGAACCTCAGGGACTTGAGTAGGACTGTGGAACTTTTAAAAAAGTCCTCAAACCGTGCTAAGCCACAAAATAAAAGTCACAAGAGAGCTCAGCAATTTTTAAGTGTGTGGTGAATCAGCGTACTATAGGTCAAAACAAAACTAAGGCATCACTATCTTTTGCTTTTCTTAACACATGAAAAATGGCCTCAGATGCAAAACAGTCGTCCTGATGACCAAGGTCTTCAAGACTTCAGAATTTTGTAGGAAGCGTTCAAAAATCAAGTGAGACACACTGCTTCTTTTAAAGAGCTCTCTCTCCCTTACTTTCCAAAATTAATTTTCAGAGTGAGCTAAGAAATAGTGAGTCACATTTTCTATTTTTACATCTATATGTACATGTGCATGTATACATATTTTTAATATATAAAAACGTATTTTTAAAAATTACTTGCTTCTTGTCTCCAAACCCCAAATGAGGGGGGAAAAAAAAAAAAAAAAGATGTAAAGGGAAAGCTTTTGTCAGGAATAGTGGGAGAAAATGACGACATTCCAAAATAAGTTGACGTTTCAGAAACAACATGAAAAACATTTTCACGCCACTAGCTTAATAAGTGAGTTGGGTTTGCATGGCAAGGTTTTG
>NW_010245715.1:0-542 GCF_000690775.1 Eurypyga helias
GTTCAGTGCTGCTCCCTGCATCTAGGAACACAGCTTTCTAGCAGCCACGGTAAAGAGATTTAACCCTTTCCTGGCTAAATCCAGCACACTGTGGAAAAGGACTTGGACATACTGGTGGACAAGCTTCAGGAAGACTTCATTGCGGCCTTTCGATACATGAAGGGGGCTTATAAGAAAGACAGAAAAAAGACTATTTACAAGGGCCTGTAATGACAGGACAAGGGGAAATGGTTTTAAACTGAAGGATTGTAGATTTAGGTTGAATATAAGGATGAAATTGTTTACAATGAGGCTGGGGCACAGGTTGCCCAGAGAAGCTGTGGATGCCCCATCCCTGGAAGTGTTCAAGGCCAGGCTGGATGAGGCTTGGAGCAACCTGGTCTATGGAAGGTGTTGGAAGGAGGGTTGGAACTGGATGGTCTTTAAGGTCCCCCACAACCCAAACCATTCTGTGAGGAGCCAGCAGTATCCCCTAGCAGCAAAGGTGGCCAACAGCATCCTGGGATATATTAACAGGATGTGGAAGACAACTTCCTCACACA